>NW_017670744.1:213612-237602 GCF_001879085.1 Nicotiana attenuata
ACCCACCCACACCAAAAAAAGAAAAAAAAAATCAGAGGAAAACTTATTTACAGTGCATTATCTTTAGATTTAGAATTGAATGTCCACTTTTCATACTCTAAGTTTTCCAACAATAGTCACAAACTTCTAGAAAATAAAAGACGCATCGTATAGTTATTGGAAAATTAGTGATATCTCAAAAGGTAATGTTTATCTTGACTTGGAAATTTTTTTCTCTTTGAAATATTATTTATATCTAATTATTATTTAGTAAGTTATTTTACAATTAATAGAGTCAAAGTAGTCGTTATCTAGCCGTTGGAAAAATGCCTATATAAACATGATATTTGGAGAGCTAAAAACACTTTCTAATACAACTTTCTGAATCATATTTTCCTCCTGTATGCTCGGTTTCTTTCTTGAGTTTTCTGTTAGTTCTGTTCCCAGTTTAATAACTGGAAGAACTTGTTGAATCCTGGGGGATACGCCTAATTTTATTTATCACTGTGTGGGCGAAATATCCTTAAGGACAGTCCTTGGCACGCCTCAAGGTAATTCTTATTCTCCATAACCAATATTCCCAACAATCTTAAAGATATTTCAACTTTTTTTTATTATGGAGAATCAAATTTGACGTTATCCAAGTTATTGTTCTAATTTTGAAAATGGGACCTACACTCAAGTTTGCACAATGGTCTTATGGAGAATATTACTTATGAAATTCTGATGAACTTTAAAGACATGCGGTAATATCTTCCACATGATATGTTTTTGCTTAACATTATATCTAAGTGTCACGTATGCATAATTGAACTAATATATACCTCTTCAATATTTATTATTTCATGCTTATTCTCGTGAGAATATAATATGGCGATAAACTTTGACATCAGGTTGATATAATATCCTTTCAATTTTAGATGTGTATATAGTTGTACATTATTTGCTGATATGAATTTGTATTTATTTTTGTATGTGCACGTTGCATAGTGAAAGATACAGCACTGATGTTGCAGTTCTCTTGATCTAGAATATTTTGAATATTCTATCTTAAAATCTTGAATAGGCAATATGATATTAGTTATTTTTTAGTTGTGGAATTTCCTAACATGTCAAAAGGAAAATTTGTTTATGTTGCTTTAGATCACGAGAATAAATGGTATTTACATTTATATACTATTTAAAGGTTGGTGACCTTTTTCATAAATTTGATACTTCTGCACATACATATTTTTTAATTTGGAGATAAAATATTTTGGTTGAAGCTATATTATTATCTTGTTATTTGTAAAATGGAACTCCTTATGAGTTGTGAAAAGATTATCTCCTTAATGGTCAAAAATTTTCGAAGCTGTGGGGGTTGAGAATGTATTGCCACGGTTATGTATCTTGATCACAAGGGGAATAATGAGTAAAAATACTTATTAAAATTATTGTAATGAAGCCTTACAAAATTGAGATTTGTTGTGGCAAAAATTTGTATTGAAAGATAAAAAATAAGTTGTATTTCTGGATGTCAAAAATTATCATGTTTTGGGTCTCTTAGGAATTTGGGTGAAGAAATCATTGAATTATGACCCCTTTCCTACTAATTTGAGATATTTTTGTAGAAGTTAAAATTGCTTTATGTTTAGAAAACTTTATCTTGGTATTTGAAAATGGAAGACACCAAAAGAAAATAAATTCTTATATGTGTTAAAAGATGTTTCTAAAGGCACTTGTATAGAAGTCAAGTTTCATTTCAATTGAAATGATTTTATGCCTTACTCGAGAAATACTATGAGTTAGTATTTTGTATGTGAATTTTTCATTGTATTAGAAGGATACAATAGTGAAGTGATGATAGGCTATAATTACGTATTTTAGTCGATTATTACACTCTAATTTACTGCACTTTAATTGAGTTTGAGCTTTAATCGCTAGTGTTTTGCACTAATGGTGTGTTTTATGCCTTGTAGGAGTGATTCCGAGCTATGTAGATATTATGGAATGAATTCGAGTGATTTGAAGCTTTAAAGTTTCAGTAAAAGTTCAAGGAATCAAGCCGGGATCGTGTTTGGGGGTCAACGGATGATAGTTAGAGCGAACGAAGACTCCAGTAGGCATATTACGCACTGTCTAGTACAAAAGATATAACTTTTTGCTCAGAACTCCATTTGGGCTCCACAATATATGGTTGGAAAGCTAACTCAAAGGGTTACAACTTTCGTGTTTTACATTTTTCAAAATTCGAAACTGAACAGGGTGAAAAATGGGCGTCAACAGCGCGATCGCGCTCAGGTCGCGCTCGTCAGGCAGAACACTGGGCCACTAGCGCGACCACTAGCGCGAATCGCGCTAGTCAAACCCGAGAAAAGTGTCTTTTTCACATTGGAGAAGGTATAATTGTTTGGGCCCAACCCTACTTGGTATATATACATAGAAAAACAGTATTTTGAGGGAGGAGGACGTTTTTGAGAGGAAAACACAAGCACAGAGCCGCCGTGGAGGCCGGGTTTCATCTTTTCTTCCACCAAACTTAGTAATTTTTATGTTTCTTTGTATGATTTGTTGTTTTGCTACCATGTCTATGTGGAGCTAAACTTCACGTTCTAGGGTTGTGGTTCTTTCATGACTATTGTTATTCGGATATTGATTTTGATTTCTTAGTTTATAATACTGGTTTATTTATTTAATCCTGCACTTAATTATTTGATTGCTTGATCACCAATTGAATACTATCTACGAATCTAGAGTTGAACTCGAAAGTGGGAATTCTAGATTGCATATAGGATTGAGTAGAGCAAGTTCTTGAACCAGGGCATCGGGGAACGGATTCGCGGTTAGGATAGACATATACCTAATTGCCTTGCTTGGTTGATTTACAGGAATTATAAATGCATTCTTGTTGATTCTAACTCCATAGACATATAGGCATTAGGTTAGCTTGAATAGGCGAGTAAGAACTCGACAGATTCTTATGAGCAATATTAACCCTGTCAACCAATAAACTAGATAAATTAGTTAGTCAATTCAATTGAAGAATACAATAGGAATGTTAGATAGCCCATAACCCTAGATCGTTTTCATTACATTGATATCATAAAAATCTGCTCCTCTGTTTAAAGTTCATTATTTATATTCTTTATTTAATTAGTTTAGAATCAACTACTTCTAGGTTTAATTCTTGTTTAGATAATCAGGATAGTCTAATTTAGTTAATGGTTAATTACAAGTCCTCGTGGGATCGACATCCGACTTTTAGCCACTTTATTACTTGACGACCGCGTATACTTGCGTGTGCGTTTGGGAGCAACAAGTTTTTGGCGCCGTTGCCGGAGACTTAGAAATTAACTATTTTTCTATATTAGACTTTTACTTTTATCTTTACAAGTTTTGATTTTTTTCTTCTCTTTTTGTAAATATTTTAATTTTATAACTATTTGACTTTTCTCCTAGTGTATTTCTAGTTCTCTCAACATAATATCTGGGAGGTCTGAATTTGAATATGGGAGTAAGGGTTGGTATTGGGACGTATATTCTCGATTAGGCGAATATGCGGAACGACGTTGTCTTCTGACAACATTGGTGAATGATTGGTCTAAGGAGAGAGATGAACTTGCACAAAAAATTGATAATTTTAGCTTGGTTGTACATAACTTAGATGTAGATTTGAGCACAAAGGTTGATGCGTGTAACGCCCAACAAATTAATAATGAGTTGTATGAAGCTGAAAAAAATCTTCTAGACCAAATTGAGGAGCTAAAACGAGAATACCAATCACTAGACCATGTTTTTCTTGAGGATGCCAATATTGAGAAGAGTGCTCTAAAGTCATATGAGGGAGTAGATAACATTACTTTAGGAGACTTGAGTGTGTGTAAATATGGGGATGCAAATAGTAGTAAAATTCATGAGTTAGGGCGCATTAGACCTCATTCCAATCACTTTTCCACATTGTGTTTAGATAGTAAGATTGTAATCTAGCCATCTGAGCCTATGAAGGGGTCAAAGAGTGAGGATAAGAGCGCCTATATTCTTGAATTTGTTGTGCCAAAAAGCAAAAATTACATTCCTCATCTAAAGGCCGAGAGGTGCAGAGTGAAAAATTTATTACTTGGCCTGGTTATCTTTGTAGCCCCACCAAAGGTGCATAGCCACAGACTGGATGCCATGTTAGGGGTACAATTCATAAGTTCAAGGTGGAGATAAAAATTGGTTCAAGTCGTGCCGCGACTTTAAATTAGGCGCTTGTTGGGAGGCAACCCAGCTTTATTACTTTCTTTTATTTTTATTTATTTTTGTTTATTTTATTTTTCTATCTTTGTAGCGTTTTTTTTTGTAGGATTATGAGCATAGAAGAAAAGCCACTGGAAGTGTGCAAAAGTGAGCTATGTGGTTGAAATAAGTGTGGGTGACCGCACAAAGGATCGTACCTGGGAGAAGTCTGAGTATCCCGTGAGCTGCTAATGCTTCAGCCTTTGGCCTACCAGGGAGTCTCTTTTACCCTCTTGTTATTTTTAGTGTGCATTGAGGATATTGCACAATTTTAAGTGTGGGGTGAGGAGATTGTCTGGGTGATTTTCTGTGCTATGTTAGCTTAGTTATAGTACTCGTTCTTAGTGTAGTAATTTTTTAAAAAAAAACAAAACAAAAAATAAATAAATAAATAAATAACGAAAAAAAATCGAAAAATTTGGACTTTTCCCGACAATGGATTTTGTGGACAGCTTTCTTGAGGGATTAAGGTCCAATAAAAAAAATGAAAAAAGGGTGAAAAATAGAAAAAATCCAAAAATGCGTCTTTTATTTTTTATTTTTAGGTAGCAATAATCCCCCATGGTTTTTCTTTGTGCAACGGTTCTTTTCCATGGGATGTAGTTTGAACCGAGTAGTAGTATTTTTTTTTTATTTTTAGAGTAGATTAGAATTTAGGGAATAAATGGAGGAAGAATGATGAACCTAGGCGCCCTTGACTTGTTTGATAGTAGCATATTTAGGCTTTGGCATGTGTAGTATCTTCCCTATAATTTGAAATTATTGATGATGACTTGCTTAGTTGGATAGCATGTCTTGTGATGCCTATGTCTCGTTTTCTTGACTTATGTTCAAATTGTGCTTCATGCTTAATATCTCGTGGCTCCGTGAATACTTGCATTTGTTTGAGAGTCGGAATGAGACCGTTCTTAGTGAGTCATGTGCCATGTGTGGTGAGGTTTTTGTATAGTCTATGTATTGTACTTGTGTCTAGAACTTGCCCGGTTTGTGAGTCGAAGCGAAATTTTAGGTGATGCTCGGTTTCAAAAATGATTTTAGGCTTTCTTTGATCTTTTTGAGCTTAATTGCTTACGACAAATAAAATTTATCCCTAACTAACCCTTTTGAGCCTATAGACTTTTATTTGGCACCCACATTACAAGCCTATACCCTTTTTATTTTTAATTGACATTGTTTTGATCCCTTTTCCTCTTAAAGCACTTTAATTGTGAGATGAGCGCTAAAAGAAGTAAGAAGGAACTAAGTGTGGGGTGGCTTTTGAGTGAAACCAATAAAAGGAAGAAAGGTGCACTTGTTTTGTAAGATAATACACCACTAGCAGAAATTGAAAAAAAAAATCTGAAGAAAAAAAAATAGAGATGAATACATTGCCGTCTTGTTCCTGCTAGTGGGTATGAATTAATGTAGTGCTTAAAGAAGAAGGGAGCATTTTTGGGATGATATTGTTTGTGAAAGTGAAGTGGATTGAAGAATTTGCGCTTAAAGTTGATTATGTGGTGTGTTAAAGTGCTTAAGAGGGTTAGTCACTATTCCTAAATATCCTACCCGTCCCTTAGCCCACATTACAACCATGAAAAAGTCCTAATTGATTTTAGATCGAGCGAGCCTACATTAGTAGAGATTTACATTAAGGGCAAGCCTATGGTACCAATTACATGCATGTGACTTCTTTTGTGAGGGTGAGCGATATTTTCATTTGATATATATGAGTCCCTAAAATATATTTGATCATGAGATTCAAATGTGTGGATTCAACTTACTCTCTTGCCTTGGTTGTGAGGGCACATGGTTTCACGAAGGATATGTAACATTATTAGACTTCTCTAGGATGTTGGGTGTTCAAGCCATGAGTGCATTGTGACATTGGGTCGGTTTTTGAGGCTAGGATTGTTATGAGCATATTGTCTTTGTTTGAATATTTTTGAAGAATCACATAAGTAAAGGGAAGTGTATGATGATTGCATATGCTAGAGTTTAATTGTTGCTATCAATCATAATCATTGGTGTAGTGTGCTTCGAATATGCTAAGTGCTCATAGATAGAGTAAATTTTTGGTTGACTCGAGGACGAGAAACGTTTAAGTGTGGGGTGTTGATGATAGGCTATAATTACGTATTTTAGTCGATTATTACACTCTAATTTACTGCACTTTAATTGAGTTTGAGCTTTAATCGCTAGTGTTTTGCACTAATAGTGTGTTTAATGCCTTGTAGGAGTGATTCCGAGCTATGTAGATGTTATGGAATGAATTCGAGTGATTTGGAGCTTTAAAGTTTGAGTAAAAGTTCAAGGAATTAATTCGGTATCGTGTTTGGGGGTCAACGGATGATAGTTAGAGCGAACAAAGACTCCAGTAGGCATATTGCGCACTGTCTAGTAAAATTGATATAACGTTTTGCTCAGAACTCCATTTGGGCTCCACAATATATGGTTGGAAAGCTAACTCAAAGGGCTACAACATTTTGTTTTACATTTTTCCAAATTCGAAACGGAACAGGGTGAAAAATCGGCGTCAATAGCGCGATCGCGCTCAGGTCGCGCTCGTCAGGCAGAACACTGGCGCGACCACTAGCGCGATCGCGCTAGTCAAACCCGGGAAAAGTGTCCTTTTTCACATTGGAGAAGGTATAATTGTTTGGGCCCAACCCTACTTGGTATATATACATAGAAAAACGATATTTTGAGGGAGCAGGACGTTTTTGAGAGGAAAACACAAGCACAGAGCCGCCGTGGAGGCCGGGTTTTATTTTTTCTTCCACCAAACTTAGTAATTTTTATGTTTCTTTGTATGATTTGTTGTTTTGCTACCATGTCTATGTGGAGCTAAACTTCACGTTCTAGGGTTGTGGTTCTTTCATGACTATTGTTATTCAGATATTGATTTTGATTTCTTAGTTTATAATATTGGTTTATTTATTTAATCCTGCACTTAATTATTTGATTGCTTGATCACCAATTGAATACTATCTACGAATCTAGAGTTGAACTCGAAAGTGAGAATTCTAGATTGCATATAGGATTGAGTAGAGCAAGTTCTTGAACCAGGGCATCGGGGAACGGATTCGTGTTAGGATAGACATATACCTAATTGCCTTGCTTGGTTGATTTACGGGAATTATAAATGCATTCTTGTTGATTCTAACTCCATAGACATATAGGCGTTATGTTAGCTTGAATAGGCGAGTAAGAACTCGACAGATTCTTATGAGCAATATTGACCCTGTCAACCAATAAACTAGACAAATTAGTTAGTCAATTCAATTGAAGAATACAATAGGAATGTTAGATAGCCCATAACCCTAGATCGTTTTCATTACATTGATATCATAAAAATCTGCTCTTCCTCTGTTTAAAGTTCATTATTTATATTCTTTATTTAATTAGTTTAGAATCAATTACTTCTAGGTTTAATTCTTGTTTAGATAATTAGGATAGTCTAATTTAGTTAATGGTTAATCACAAGTCCTCGTGGGATCGACATCCGACTTTTAGTCACTTTATTACTTGACGACCGCGTATACTTGCGTGTGCGTTTGGGAGCAACATGAAGCTCTGATTCAGATGAGTAAAGCTCGATAGTGATTGTGGTATCACCTTTTGGTGGGTGTTGTGGTAATAAAATTGCCTAGAAGTGAGGTTGACTAAGCAACCTCTTGGTGAGTTAAACCGACAATAATTATGTCGATGAATTATGATTGCCGAAGCGCAATAACCATTGTTAGAAAATAAATCTTTACACGGAAAGAGTAGATACATTTTCTTAAGATAAATGTCATAAAGCAATTGCTTAGAGATGAGAATTTTTTATACATATTATGTGTAGACAAAAGAGGATTTGGCCGATCCTTAGAGTTATAAGTGAAACACCGAGAGGTCGAGACTTTTGCCAATTTGAGTTATATCAACAATGATGGTAACCCAACCTGTGTGATTGGAGATCCCATGAAGTAGGTTCATATGGGTAATAACAAGTCATTAGTTGATCAAATGTGCACTATTAAATTATTTCTCTTCCTATGGTGTGTGTATATAGTGTAGGACTGCAAGGAATGTGAGGTTGAATTATTAAACTCTTAATCCAATAATCCATAGCCTATTGTAGGTGGTGTATTGTGCTGCAGAATACACTTGATGGATGGGCCTATATGAGTGTAGAGTGGGGCCGCTCTTATAAAATCTGTGGCAAAATTTCTAGAGCAGTCATGAAAATCGGGTGCGCTCATGGCCTATTAGCGCAAAATCACGATAACAGCAGAAATTGTTGGGGTGTAATATGATGAATAAGGTCCCTAGCTTACAACAAGAATTTTTTGGTTCATAGAAGTTATCAACTTCACCAATTATTCTGTAAATTAAATCTTATTTTATCTATATCTGGTTCATAATGTATAAGACACCAGATGAATTTCATTATACCCGAAACCCAACAAATTATATTCTCTTTCTTTCTTTATTTACTATTTATTTATATATCCCTTTTGAAATATGTGGGGGATACTTGGAAAATTAGTGATATCTCAAAAGATAATGTTTATCTTGACTTGAAAAATCTTTTCTCTTTGAAATATTATTCACACCTACTTATTATTTAGTAAGTTATTTTACAATTGATAGAGTCAAAGTAGTCGTTATCTAGCCGTTGGAGCAATGCCTGTATAAACATGATATTTGGAGGGCTAAAGACACTTTCTAATACAACTTTCTGAATCATATTTTCCTCCTATATGCTGGGTTTCTTTCTTGAGTTTTCTGCTAGTTCTGTTCCCAGTTTAATAATTGGAAGAGTTTGTTGAATCCTGGGGGATATGCCTAATTTTATTTATCACTGTGGACGAAATATCCTTAAGAACAATGTCCTTAACACAGCTCAAGCTAATTCTTATTCTCCATAACCAATATTTCAAACAATAGTTTCGGAAACAAAATGTGCTTTTTATTGTTGGACTAAAGTCAGCACCTAAAGACACTGTTAGTTAATAGCGTAATATGCACAAATAGTATTATTTCGGTGCTACTATTTAACTTGTTACCCGTTTAAATAAGTTGTATCAAAATAGCTTACGGGTCAGAAGTTGGAGTTCAGTTTCTAGCAGATTTAGAAGACTTACCTTATTACACAACTCAGGACATATCACTAAAGTTTAGTACAAATCATGTCCAAGAGTCTCTCATGGAAGGGCTGGCCACAAGTTCTAGTAAATTACCAGGAGTTTTGAACAAATTATGTTGTAACTTTGGAACAAATTATTCACAAATTCTAGCTCATCACCTGAAGTTTCTGATAAATAAGTTCGAAATGAGTTTATCTTTCGACAATATACATTCTCCAATGAAATGATTCCAAAAAACGTCAAAAATAAGGAAACTTCGTTGTGAATTGAATGTATCTGTGTGTTTGTGTTGTCACTTTTCTTAAATTAAATGCAAATTAACTCTTACATTCTATGGAAAATAGTATCAAAATTCTTAGCAAATCAATAATTTCAACTTCAAATTTTAGATGAAGGTAATCCTATGATAAATCTATGAAAATATGTTTAACTTTTATGAGATTAAATAATACCCCATGAATTTACATTACCACTAAATCTTTGATTAATTGAGTCCAAGTCATCAACCTGAAGAAAGGGCAGACAATATATTGATTGCCAACTAAGGTTGTCTGGTGTTTATTCGGAGCAATTGAGGCAAAGAATAAAAATATCCTCTTTGCCCCACTTACTCTTTGTTGATTGTCAAATAATTGCAAAGGTAACGACACAAAACCAAGTTTATATCTCATTTTACTTTCCAGCTGCTTCAGTTGGTGGATGTTTAATTTATTAATCTTTCATGTAGACTTTAACAGTATATGAGAAATTGAATTGATTAATGACCAACTTCTATCCATGGAATGGAATCACTTCTTTTTCCATGCATATTGACTATGACTTCTCCATAAGACACGAAACTTGCTTTATGTCTGTCATTCCACTTTGTGACCAAGAGTAGGGATTGGGGTGGGGTGACTTTTCTTTTTCTTTTGAGGGGATTGATAATGTGATCACCTAATTATCATTACAAAATTGAACATTCAAGAAATTATTAAAGAGTCATACCTCGCTTTATATAGTGGCATCGTTTGTATAGACAATTTTTGGTGCTATAGCGAAATGACGTTATAAAAAATATAAAATATAACATAATATGAAAAATCGGTTCAAAAAAATATCTGCTCGTGTACGGATAGGTCGTGTCGGATATGGGCGGGTCGAAAATAGTAATACAAAATGGATAAAATATTTGATCCGCTCATATTTAATACAGATAGAAAAATGGGTTAATCATGGCTTCTTGAATGTAATCACTTTTGGAAAAATTTCTAGGAATCTCCCAAATTTGAGGAACCCCCGATTTAAATCTTTGCAAATGTAAAAGTTAAACCAATTGGTTATCCATTAAGTATCCTATTTTTAAGTGGATAATATGGATCTTATTCTTAGTTGATTCATTTTTTAAATTCATTATCCAACCAATTTTTAGAGGATAATATGAATGAATTAATTATTTAATCTATTCGGCCATCACTATAGAGGATCGTTGTTATATAGAGATTTGATCGTATTTATCTTATAATAAGTCGATGAATTGTGACTCAACGGGATAATTCTTGATTCTCTTGCATTACGTGCCGTGATACTAAGCCGATTGTTCTTGTGATCAATTGTTGTTTAGAGTCAAAATCCACTGATGATTAACAAATACTAAACCCTAAACTCAGAATTCCATAAACATTACTATTTAATTAAATAGGTCTACTTAGACTTATAACAGATTTGGCTAGGTGTCCATGGTTCAAAGTTGAGGACATCTATAGCTTGTTTGGCCAAGCTTTAAAAATCGGCTTATTTTGAGAATTATTTTTTCTCAAAAATATTTTTCTCAAAAGTACTTTTGGTGAGAAGCAATTGTATTTGGCTAATTAATTTGAAAAATACTTTTGAGCAGCAATTTGTGTTTGACCAAGCTTTTAAAATTGCTTCTAATTGTATTTATCTCAAGAGTGTTTTTCAAAAAAGTGCTTTTGGAGAGAAGCTACTTTTGTTTTGCTTTTCCAAAACTGCTTCTGCTTCTCCTCAAATGCACTTTTTTTTTCTTCCAAAAGCTTGGCCAAACACTTCAACTTTAAAGGTGTTTTTAGGATCGAAGAAGCTTATAGGCCAAACAGGCTACTAGTCGTGTTTCTATATATAGAGTCAAATAAAAAGGCGAACTGACTGAGCCTACCACAGTATGAAGAAGTGAAGATTCTGAACGACAAAATTCTAATTACATGAAAGCTTGACAAGATTAATTGTAAAGAGAGAAAGTTTCATCTTTCAGCTCAAGAATAAATAATAAAGTATTTTTAGCTTTGTTATGTCTCTTTTTATAGAGTGGTTGGTATAACAAGACGTGTTTGAGATTGTTGGCCGAGAATAAGAGTGAAAAATGGCATTCCATTATTTGCTCCATATGTTTTAAAGATCACTAGGTTTTTATTGGCTTGAACTCGGTAGATATTGTTTGCTCAAAAGTTATCACATATCTTATGAGTGCAAAACAATATAAATAAGTTACGGAAAAATCATAGCAAATCGTAATAATCCATTGGACCACATGAAGGAAACGAAAAGAAGTACTCAGGATTAGAGGGAGAAATCTTAAAAGCTTTTATTGATAATATTTGTTTGGTCTGCCTCTCCATGAAGAGGTTCAGAGCCTTACAATGGTGTTTTCTCTTCCCATAAGATGGGTATGTTTTTCTCTTCTCTCTCTCTCTTGTCAATAGTGGTCAAGAAGCAGCCCCCCTTCTAGGGCTTCCACTCTTAGTATTTATAGATGTGAGCTTCGTGAGCTGGCAATAAATGGCCGTGGCCACGCTGAGGTTCCGTCCCATGGGGGAATGACTGGGCCGTGCCCTCGTAGATTAAATCGGACAAGAGTCGAATCCTGTTATGAATAAGTAGCCATACCACTTATTAATTATGGATTAGCTCAAGACGAGATTAACTCCGTTAATTACCGTGAGATCGGATTTTGACCCATACACAAACAATATGAGTGTTACAATCTCTATGAATTCTCTGATTCTTCTTTCCAATAGTAAATAAAAGAGCCTTCGAGCTTAATCTTGAATTTTATTTTATTTTAATCCAAGTGCTTGAGGTCTGATCTTGATCTTGACATATTTTTAATCTAAGGGCTTGCAGCTTGTTCTTGAATCTTCGTCTTGATCTTTTAATCCTTAGAACACTTGAATGCTTCTAGCTTTTAGAGAAATTGCAGCGTTCGATCCACGAGCTCCCTCTTGATTCTTGTTATAACTTCTAGTGTTTTTTTGAGTTATGAAGACTCCTATTTATAGTTGTACGAGGGAAGAGTTTGATGAAAAAAAACTCTTTCTGACCAATCAGATTGAAGCGTGACAAGGCCACATTTGATTGGCCAAAACACGTCACTTACACATGTGGCACAGTGTCACGACCCGGATTTCCCACCCTTGGGAGTCGTGATGGCGCCTACTAATGTGAGCTAGGCAAGCCAATTCTTTACAACTAATTACTTCATTATCCATTTATTCCTTTTTATCAAACACAAAGCGATAACGTATAAACAACGGAAAGTTAAATTAAGCGGAAGAAAATAATGAAATAAAATATCGGGAATCTGTGTCTATTACAATTACTCAAGCCTTAACAACCCAAAACCTGGTGTCACAGACATTCTAAGATTCACTACACACAAAGTCTGAAGAAATAACAGTACACTGTTTCTGATATAAGAAAAATGAAACAGGGAATAGAAGATAGAGGAGACGCCAGGGCCTACGGACGCCTGCAGGTCTACCTTCGATCACCGCGTGGACTGAAGGTAGCCAACTGATCTACTGTCCGAAGTCAACAGCACTAGGATCTGCACAAAAGAGTGCAGAGTGTAGCATCAGCACAACCGACCCCATGTGCTGGTAAGTGCTTAGCCTAACCTCGGCGAGGTAGTGACGAGGCTAGGACCAGACTACCACATAAACAAGTGCAATTCAAATATATATACAGCGGAAAAGAAATACAGAAGTAAACAAGTAAAGATGGGAGGGGGAAACATGCTTCGGGGAATACCAGGTAAAAAAAACAGAATGTCAAAAGAATTATAAAGGGATCAAAATCCAACCACTAACAAGAATAAGGAATCAAAAGGAGATTTCATTTTCTTTTCACATCTTGTTGCAGGCGTGCAACCCGATCCCATTTTCTGTATCTCGTGGAAGGCGTGCCACCCGCTCTCATTTCATGTATCTCGTGGCAGGCGTGCCACCCGCTCCCATTTTATTTATCTAGTGGCAGGCGTGCCACCCACTCCCATTTCATTTATCTTGTGGTAGGTGTATCCCCCCTCCCATTACATCATATTTTGTGGTAGGCGAACTACCCGCTCCCATTTCAATTATCTTGTGGTAGGCGTACCACCCGCTCCCATTTCAATTATCTTGTGGTAGGCGTACCACCCGCTCCCATTTTCCATTTCAATTATCTTGTGGTAGGCGTACCACCCGCTCCCATTTACAATCAACAATATCACAAAGAATCCGACAAGGGAAAAAAAGAGCATATTAAGAAACTTCCCGGCAGAGGGAACTTAATATTTCAACAATATCCCGTCAAGGGAGCATATAATATCAAAACAAACATCCCGACAGGGAACAATGATGATAATAACATGTGATGGCACAATAACCACAACGGAGTCTAAACAATTACAATATAAGACTCTCACGGGGCATGCTTGACACCAACGTATAGAAAAATAAACTTCCGTCACCAATGCCTATCGTCGTACTCCACAATTAACACGTAGCAAAAGACCACACTCTAATCCTCAAGGCTAGGTTAGGACCAAAACACACTACCTCGATGCCGACGAAACACAATTCACGATTCATTATAGATTTACCCTGATCCACCACCAATTCGCCTCGTATCTAGTCACAAGTTACTAATATACATTAATAAACAGCTAAATGAAATCAACCCCAAATGCATTGAAAATGAGTTTCTCAAAGTTTTACCCAAAAAAGTCAAAAATCGTCCCCGGGCCACATGGTCAAAACCCAGGTCCGAACCAAAAACCGATCACCATTCCCCACGAACTTCAAATATATAATTTTGTTTTGAAATCGGACCTCAATCGGGTCCAAATCCCCAATTTTTGAAAAACCTAGGTTCTACCCAAAAACTACCCAATTCCCCCATGAAAATCATTGATTTGAATTGAAATTCATGTAATCAAATATTAAGAATTGAAGAAAGTTAGCTTAAAAAATGACTTCAATAATTTTGGAGAAGAAGAAATCTTTGAAAAATCGCCTGTGTGTTTTTTTTGTGTGAGAGGATATGAAAAATGGGTTTAAAAATTCGGCTAAGTATAAGAAGTTTGCAAGGTCTCAATGTGGGAATTGGGAACTGGGGTTTCGCAATGCGAACCCGACCTCTACTGTTATGGGAAAATGCGAAACAGGGCTCGCATTTGCGACCCTTAAGAAACTGGATTTTTTCGTATTTGCGAAAGGAAGGTCGCATTTGGCGACTTACGCATTTGCGACATATAGGCCGCATTTTGCGATCATAGAGGATTTTGGCAGGGGTCGCATTTGCGACGGGTACTTCGCATTTGCGAAGAAGGCTGCCCATGCCGCTCTCGATTTGCGATGGATGGGCTGCATTTTGCAGACAAGGCTTTCGCAAATGCGAAGCCCTGCAGGTCAGAAACACACGCAGCAAATTTTTAAGTTTCAAATGCACCTCGTGCCTTTACCAAAAACTCCCCGAGCCCTCGGGGGCTCCAAACAAATATACACACAACCTCAAAATATCCTACGACTTATTTCGTGCACCTCAAATTCGATTTAAAAACAAGTGATGACCTTTTTAGGTCATCACAATCCTCCACCTCTAAAACAAATGTTCGTCCTCGAACGAAACAGAAGAAGGAAGTACCTGATCGGGGAAAAGATGGGGATAACGGCTCCGCAATATCAGACTCAGACTTCCAGGTTGATGCCTCAGGGAGCCTGACCTCTCCATTGAAACAACGAACAGAAGGAAAACTCTTCGTATATCAACTGACGAACTGCTGCGTCTAGAATGGCTACCGGCTCTTCCTCATAAGACAAGTCCTTGGTCCAACTGGACAGTTGCTAAAATCCAACACGTGGGATGGATCACCTGTGAACTCCCGAAGCAATGGATACATGAAAACACTGGATTGCACGACTGATAAGCTCCGGGGCACGCAAGTCTATAAGCCACCTCTCCCACACTCGATCAGATGAATCTCAAACGGGCAATGAACCTAGGGCTAGAGCTTGACCCTTTTCTTCCAAATCTTCATCACCGCCCTTCAATAGGCGGACACTCGAAGCAATACCCGCTCACCGACCATGAATGCCAAATCACGGAACCTTGCGGTCGGCATAGCTCTTTTGCCTGGACTGAGCCTGTACGAAGCCTATCCTGAATAATCCTGACCTGTTCCAAGCCATCCTGAATCTAAGATTCCGTTACCCAAAACCGAGCCTCTTCCGGCTCACCATCCAACGAGGAGACCGACACCGTCTACCATATGAAGCCTCATAAGGAGCCATCTGAAATACTCGACTGTTAGTTGTTTGTTGTAGGCAAACTCTGCTAAAGGCAAAAAACTGATACCACGCGCCTCCAAAAGTCAATAACACAAAGCTCGGAGCATATATCCTCCAAAATCTGAATAGTCCGCTCGGACTGGCCCGTCCGGTTTCTGGAGGAATGAAACGCTGTGGCCAAACTCAACCCGTGTGCACCAACGCTCAGCTGAAATGCTCTCCAGAAATGTGAGGTAAACTGCGTAACTCCGGTCAGAAATAATAGACACGGGCCACACCATGAAAGGGAACCAATCTCACGGAATATAGATCTCAGCTAACCCTCTCGAAGAATAGGAAATTGCCACAGAAATAAAATGCGCTGACTTGGTCAGCTATCAACAAAACCCACACTGCATCAAACTTCCTTTGATCTAGACCACCAATTTTTGATTGGGCCTCATAATGGTCAGCCCACCCCAGCCCTTATGTGGGCCGGGGATCCCTACGAGCCAGCCCATATCATTTTTAAAAAAATAAATATATTTTTTCTTAAGTTCTAACCTAAAAAAGATAATTATTAAAGTTAAGAAGTATCATGTTGGAAAAAATTCGCAAAACATTACTAACTTTTTATTTGTTCACAAATACATCACAATAAATAACTAAAAAAAAGTAAAAGACAGACTCTATTTCATTCATTAAAGTAAAAAATTTAAAACAAATTATTCAAGAGAACGTTCATGATGTATATCCAACACATCAATCTTCATCAAAACACATATGGAATCCGCTTGTGAACAAGGTTGTCTTAGCATCTTCACTTTTTCATCTAACAATTTCATATCAAATATTAATTAGTTAACTATTAAAAAGTAATTAAATTTAAAAATTAATAATTATTAAATTCACATAAAAAAATATTAACAAGTTTGAGTTTTGGAAAACCTGTGCAGCCAATTTTCGAGTAGTAACAAGTGTCTTGACATTTTCATAATAAATGCCAACTCTGTACTGTTGTAAGAAACACGCCACAAGCTAAATGTTGATTCCGATGCTACAATGGTAATAAGATACTAAGTACTCACGCACCTTCATTGAATAGATCGGGATATTTTCTAAAATGTCCTTCCAATACATGAAACATCCATCGTCTTTTGAAACTTCTCTCAAGATCAAGTTTGGTTCCCTCTTAGTAAAGATCCAATTCTGACTTATCCATCTCTAAAGGCAATAACTTTTTATTTTTTATATATTTTAATAAATTTTATTAGGCAACACGGCCAGCCCGCCGGCCTCAGTCAAGCCTCACGGGCAACGGCTTTACTCGGGCCGGGCTTAAAAGCCTCGTTTTTAAACGGGCTCAAATATTTTAGCCCAGCCCTGCTAAATCACGGGCTGGGTTGGGCGGGATGACCCAACGGGCCAAGCCCATATTGACGGCTCTATTTAGAACTGTGCTCGCTTCAATTGAAAAGATGATATTTAAGATGGTCACATAACTTATAATATAATGGTAGTATTGTTGAGTATTAATATTTCAACGACATGCCATTATTTCTTTTGTATCTTTTTTTTAATTTTTGAATTTGAATCGGTAATTGAGGTTATAATCTTGCGTTATTATATAGAGTCAACAATTGAAAGTTATTTTATTTATTTTTTTTTTTATGAAGGAGAAGAGAATAAAAGAAAAAGGACATTTAAGAAGTAAGTCTTTAAAAGGTGGGCTAAGAAATGGAAAAAATTTCAAGTTATATACAAAGTGCGGTAACTGGGTAAAAATTTAAATCACGGGTTTTTAACTCCTTGTATGATTATAAAAAGAGATTAAGAAGGTGACGCCTTTTTCCGATTCTTTCCACTTAAAATTGCCTGATCTTCAACCATTTTCTTTTCTTCTTAATTTATTAATTTTAAATAGGTTAAGATATTGTCTTTGTATCTTTTTTTAACGCGCCTTTGGGAGGTAAAATGATGCTGTTAAGAGTAAGCTTATGATCATGATGCCTTGTGTGCCCAAAAGTCTTTTGGATATTGTAAACATCTCCTGTGTTTCTATTTACTAAAATAATATTCATGTGTTATTCTTTCAACGGATCTCTGTGTGAAATCTATATGTCTATATGAAGGTTAGGGACATGAGGGAGGTGATGTGGCATCTCTATTGTGTAGGAATCCTCTTTATTCTTTTTTCTCATTTTTTCTCATTTCAAATTTTTTCGATTTTAATTATTTTAAAATTCACAACCATAATCCGTAACTCACTAACAGCACCTCTTTCGTTCGGGGGGTTATGACTATTCATGTCCATAAACCTCGATCAGTTAAATTGTTTCTCTCTATATTTCATTGAGATGACGCGTTTCGTATTTATTCTTCGCATTAAATAATTCTGCTTTACTATATAATCCCTTTCTCCCTGTTTCTCTTCTTTCTCACGCCTAGAGATGGCAATGGGGCGGGGCGAGGCGGGTGGATGACGCGGTGCGGGTTGAAAACATATTTTTTTTTTTTAAGTCAACGCAGGTTGCAGGTTTTGGGGGTAAATTTGGAATTCTTTCTTAGAATCTGATTATAAAATTCTTTCACTAAGCCGCTTAAACATACCAGTTTTTGTCATCATTAATTACTAGTCTAGGTGATTTATATCATCCATTATTACTGCAAACACAATTCACTTAATTGAATTCATCATTTGTCCAGAAACTAATCTACCAAGATTAAAATGTGGTCAAGCAGATATAAACCAAAACGTTTTATCCTTCAATTTTTCTGGTTTATACTTTCTTTTCTAATACATCCTTTTGACTTCTTGATTTTAAAAGCCCTAAAAATAAAGAAAACAACTAGGCTCTGTTAAGTAAGTTTTGTTTATGCCGGGGCGAGGCCGTGCTGTTTGAAACCGTCCTCCCCGCCTCATTGCCATCTTACTCACACTGACAGTTACCCCATTTGACCTCCCATTCCAGTTATGAAGGGCTTTATTATTTCATAATCATCACATTATTATTATTTTTTTATGAGATTTACTGGACTCTGTTAATGTTTTTAAGTTTGTATTGCGTATTTTGGTCTGCTTTACTTGCAAACTCATTTTGAACATGCAGTTTTTTTGAACGTAATGGGTACATCATGTTTTTGTTCCTTACAAACTACGGGCAGGTTCGTAAATATCTATATATAAATCTAAAGTGGAGTTGAAATAGTGATGTGGCACCTCAAAACCCAGCATCTATATTTAATCTTTCTTTCTTGATTTTTTGAATTTTCATCCTTTATTTTCAATACAATCTCAATTTTTAAAATTCTTTTCCCTGCACATAATTATCATGAGTCTTAAACAAGGGAAGAGGAGGAAATTTAGGAATTGAATTACATCTTTCCCTACATACGTTAATTATTAGGTCTTAAATAAGGGAGGCGGAAGAGAATTCAATTTAATTGGGCAACAAATAAGCAAGTTTTAATGACTTTAAAGAAGTAAATGCATAAATTAAAGCTGGTAAGGAAGTATAGTATATAAATCAGAAACGGCCTTCTCCGGTGAATCTCACTCCTCTTTATTTTTCTTCAAATCCAATGAAAGCTCTTTGTATTAATTTAGTGATATTTTATTTTTTTTATAGAGTAGAAAATATATCTAAAGTCTTGATACTTTAATTGGGTTTTACTTAGACATTTACTGGCTAATTGTGTGAAGAATAATTTGCTATCTAATTTTACAGAATATTAATTGTTGGCACTTCTTCCAAGACTAATGACCAATTATTTATCACTTTTTGCTTTTTTCTCTGTATTCTGGTCCAATTATTTGATTTATGGAGATATACGTGCACTTTTCTAGAACTAAAATGGCCAATTATTTTTATCCAGTTTTTGGCATCTGCCGCAATTAAAAGTAATATACAATTTATTTCTTTTTTCCTCCCTTTTATTTAAAGGTGTAACAATATGTAACTCCAAAATTAGATTGACTTGGGTAAGAATTTAAAAAAAGTTCTCCCTCTTCCGGTTTGCCATAGTAATTAATTGCCAAGAGATATAGATTTAATAAGGCAAAATTGAAAGAGGAAAGAGAAGAAAAAAAAGAGAAGAAAGAATAAAAAATTGGTTAGAGGAAGTATAGAGGGAAGAACAAATAGTAGAAGTGTTCAGGGAATTGAGAAGGAAAGAAAAAACTTAGATCAATGAAAAAAGAATTAGGAAAAAAAGTGTAAATGACGTTGAGTTTAACAAATGGATTTCTTTTTTATTTTTAGTTTCTTTACTTTTATTTCACAATGTTTATTAAAAGTTTTACTATTTAGTTGAAAAGAAAAAAAAATCAAATGCATATCTAAGTAACATTCAATGTATATAAAAAATCAAATATTAAAACCCATATGCGCACACTCTGCCCCCATACAAACTACTACCAAGTCTCCTAAAATTCATAAAAAAAAATCTGATAAGAGTAGATTCATTAAGCTCAACTTCTAACAAAGAATAATTATCTTTTTGTAACTTAATTCAATTATATAGATAATTTACTTATATGCATTTAAATAAAAATAATTATCTCCACTATCTGGATGAATTATATAATAATTATTCTGTTCAATGACATTTTATAGTGACCGCGCGAAGCGCGGACAATTTCCTCTAGTTTAAATTAAAACGGAGACCATCATAGTAGGAAAGAGAACGAAAGGTGAGGACTTAATATTAAATCAATTAGGCCAAATCATATGGATTGGGATCCCGTCCGGTGATGTTTGTCCGGTATTGTTCAATAAGGTGTTGATTTTGTCACACGTGTTCCTACATACTAATCAATGGACAAAATCTGTTAGCTAAAAAGCTAGTTTTTAACCATGGTTTCTATTTCTCCTCTCAGCGGGTTCTTATTTACCCTTTTCAAGCTATATTCTTTTTTGCCTTTATTGTTTTTTCATTCTTTGCTCTCTGTGATTAGTATTTCTTTTATTATCAATATTAATTATTTGGTGGGAGAGAGGACTTCTTTCTTAACAAACATCTGCACTTGAAAAAACTTAAAAAAACCGCCTCTTTCTCCATTGACGATCTCCACCAAGCGGTGGTTACGTTTGGCAGGGAAAGCGGTTATCAATGGCGAGAGGCAGTGGGAATTGGACCAGGAAGACCAAAGGAAAACACAGATCTAGCTCTAGGAAGCTCCCTATCAATCCGAAATTCATCTCCATGCAACATCAGTAATCTTCTCAGAAATCGCAATCGATACACGGCGGAAGCATCAATGCGCAGAAATGAATTGGTAACAGTCTTACTGTGAATTAGACATCCTAGAAATATTAGAAGTAATTGAGGAGAATAGAACAGCACAAGGTTGATTAATGGAAAGAGTAAAATTCATGAAATGAATGCATTGCCCTTCATCTTCGAAATGTAACGATCATTAGAAAAAGTTCAAACAATTTAACGTGCAATGAAAAATCCTCAGAAATCAGGAACCAATAAGGATACAGAAGCTGCCGGTATGGGCAAATTTTGTTTGCTAGGAATCGATGGCTTCTAATGCTGCATTGCTCTGTCTTACATTCTCCGACGATCGTTGATGGAAATGTAGTTATTCAATTAGATCTAAGGAGACAACAAAGGAAGCTGATAGTGGAAAATTTCTCTGATTGTTGCTGTTATTGGGGAATTCCTGGTATAATCACTGAAGAGGTACATTACCAAAACTGGTCTACCACATGTTCTGAACTATTCTGGTTATGACAGGCGGATATACATAGCAAAAGTTCCACAAGGAAGAAGATTTTGAAAAAGTGTTAGTATGGGGGACTTACACATATGAACAATAGACCTATCATCCTGAAAGATGGTCTCCAGATGCTGAGTTTAATGTTGCCAACTTTTTCTAAATAGAGATACCTCTATTGGTCTCTTTTAATTATACCGTATGACATATACCTGGAGTTAAGGATTCACTAAGCAAGGCTAGGAAGTGCAATAGGGAGGTTTCCTTTATTTGCTGATGAATTGTACACAGCCCAAGCAATCTTAGAATATTTTTCCAGGATGCTGATTGAGTCAACATAACTAAACCATTGCCGAATTGAAAAGTTCAAATGAGGGATCCATCGGGAAGTACATCCAGCAAAGTGGGGTTTTGAATGGCAACCTGAGTTCTGCCCTTTGTGACTGT
Source organism: Nicotiana attenuata (assembly GCF_001879085.1). Taxonomy (NCBI): domain Eukaryota; kingdom Viridiplantae; phylum Streptophyta; class Magnoliopsida; order Solanales; family Solanaceae; genus Nicotiana; species Nicotiana attenuata. The sequence goes on from NW_017670744.1 coordinate 235,656, forward strand.
CAACAAAGGGGCATGTTTGCAAAACGAAATGATGCGAAATGCAAAGGAACAAATGCAGAGAAAACATTGGAGGACCACAACAACCAGCTAAAAGAGTGAAAGAAGTAAAAGAAGATAACACAGAACACAAATGTAGCACAGACAATTGCTGAGCAAGCTATTGATTATTCCTAAGGAACCTGCACCGAGTATGGAGCAAAACAAATCCCCTAGAACTAATAGGGCAGCAATGACAAATGCACAGGGGCATACTTCAGACTGAATGGAAAGAGACTAATTCAAAGGGGAAAATGAAAAGTGCTACTAGTTCTCAGCAATGCACAGAGTTTGGTATGAAATTTCTATTAACCACAAAAAATGTATTTGGATTCTAGAACGGGGATAAGAGGGATAGGCAACCACCAGATAGAGGTGGTACAAATGAACATTTTAAATGAACAATGCCTTATGTGGAATGTAAAGGGGGGGCAAAACCAAAGACTAAACAGAAGGAGTTTAGCTAAATACATCAAAGACAAAACATATAAACTAGGCTTGGATTTGTAGCAGACCTAGAGTTAAAACGGCATAAAGCTTCTCTAATCGCCCCTAAATAGCAATAACTGCGAATTGTGCAAACTATGACCAAGCAGCAAATGGTAGAATAATGGATTATGTTGCACAAATTATTTGGCAGGTGATGCAGTGGTTAAAAGATTGCTCAGTTTATCCATTGTAATGTTACTAGCACAATGTGTGTTGTGCTATGCTGTGGCATATGGATATTAACAGTGCAGACTTGAGGAAAGGAATGTGAGCAAAAGCTAAGATACTGGGCTCAATCTATAAATCCAACATGGCTCATATAGGGAGGACCTTAATGCCAATCAAAGACTACTCAATGACAGAAATTCAAGGGCAAGGAAGTAACATTGGCTGATATCAGACTTTTGCAGACTTCTGCTCAGATAACCATGACTTACTGATATCCCTTGAGGGGAGAACTATTTTACATGGTCTATGGTTCAAATGGGAGTGGATAGGAGTAATAACTAAAATGGATAGAGCATTAGAAATGGTGAATGGATGATGAAGTTTGGAACCTAACAGTTGAAAGTTTTGGAAAGTCCATTTTTCAATTTTTTTCAGGAATCATTTTTCTCCTTTGTCTCTGAAATTTGAAAAGAAGGAATTTCTCGTTAAAAATCCCATTTAGGTTTTTGAATGTTTGGCTGATCATGAGGCATTCCAAAAGCATAGTTACTAAAAGGTGTCGGCAAGGAAGACAGCATCATTGCAAAATTAGTAACCATCTGGAATAGAATGAAAGAAATGAAAGCAGATTTCAAGAATCTAAATAAAAAAAAATTTCAGAGAATGCAGCAGTTAAAATTGAACAAGGCAAGAAGGGGAGAAATTGATGTCAACAGAGATGAAGAAACGGCTACACAGACCCAACTAAGGATGATGGAGAAAGGCAGCTAGAGAAAATTAGAGATGTGGGTCATAATTGAAGAAAAGATTTTCCAGCAAAAATAAGAGCCCAATGGATCAGAACAGGAGATGGAAACAAAAATACTTCTTTGCAGTGATGAAAGATAAAGAGCATGCAGGAAAAACATTACAATCTTTAACAAGCTTTGAATATGGTTACTATACTGACAGAACCAAAGAGTATTAAGAGAGAGATTGTAGATATTTTACAAATCAACTTATGGGAAAGGGTGCAATCAACTACCTGCTGTGAATATGCAAACAATGAAGAAGGGACCTCAACTAACTCAACAACAATTGTGAATTGAGAAAGCTATAACTAGACAGGATGTTGATGACTGTACTTCAGGCTTTTGGAAATGACAAAGCACCTGGGACTTGATGGGTAAAACGCAGTGTTTTTTAAGAAAGCATAGGGATATAATGAAAGAGATGTTTATGAAGCTGTCATGAGTTCTTTGGAAACAGGAAAAA
>NW_017670744.1:237627-262617 GCF_001879085.1 Nicotiana attenuata
TGGCAAGGTCCATTACATGGTTCATCGGGTTCTGACAGGAGGAGCCCTCATACTTGCAGAAATGGACGGAGAAGTTTGGCCAAAACCAATAAATTCAGATGCAGTCAAGCGATACTATGTGTAACCATTTATGATTTCCTTATGTAATTTGAACTACGTCTGACCTGATTCCCGTTTAAGAGGGGATACGTAGGCAGCCTTATGGGTTCGATCACAATTCAATAAAATTTTCATTTCCCCCCGCAATTGGGAACTGGGGCAAAATTTTGAGGAGGACCCTCAAAATTCTGAAGTAACTTCAGTCGATCATTGCAAGCAGACTTCAGAAGCATCAACCCACTAAACTGGGGCAGAATTTTGAGGAGGGCCCTCAAAATTCCGTAGCAAGAAAGGTCGCAATATTTTGAACCACGTCGCGGTCGTTGGTTTATCTAAAGCTGTTTTTTTAAATATATATATACATATATCATACCTTTAACAAAACTCATGTATGCTTATTATCGAAATCGCTTTGTTTGACAACACTGCCCCGAGGGTACCTACAATATCACCATAAACAGAGCCGAGCCAGTCAAGCGAAGCCAGCGGGAACGCGAACTAACCGGTCCCTTTACAAAACTCACGATTTTTCTTTGGATGCAGGCACCCAAGTCACAAATCAGCAAATCCATTTACACACTCGTACTTTCAGGAATACAACTCCCGAAATTATCGCTTCACAACCACTATCCATACACGATATCCCCAGCAGCCACAATGTCGCAATCAACAAACAGCTATCCGCTATCAGCTAAGAATCTTTTACTACTACTCGTCTCTCAGCTTCCGCATAAGGCTACTATTCTGCCTTCCGAGGTTAAGCTCTACCTCCATTTGCATTTCTTGCATTGCATAAGGCTACTATTCTGCCTTTCGAGACTAAGCTCTGTCTCCATAGTTGCATAAGGCTACTATTCTGCCTTCCGAGGTTAAGTTCTACCTCCATTTGCATTTCTTGCATTGCATAAGGCTACTATTCTGCCTTTCGAGACTAAGCTCGGTCTCCATAATTGCATAAGGCTACTATTCTGCCTTCCGAGGTTAAGCTCTACCTCCATTTGCATTTCTCTGCATTGCACAAGGTTATTATTCTGCCTTCCGAGGTTAAGCCTTACCTCCATTTGCATCTCTTTGCATTGCATAAGGCTACTACCCCGCCTTCCGAGACTAAGCTCTGCCTCCATTTGCACGACTGAAATATCGCCACTTCGTTTAAATCTTGCATTGGCTGAAATATCGCCACCTTATTTAAATCTTGCATCGGCTGGAATATCGCCATTTTATTTAAGTCCTGCATTGGCTGAAATATCGCCACTTCATTTAAATCTTGCATCGGCTGAAAGATCACCATTTATATTTACACTTTACATCGGCTGAAAGATCGCCACTTATATTTACACTTTACATCGGCTGAAATATCGCCACCTTATCTTAATCTTGCATCGGCTGAAATATCGCCATTTTATTTAAGTCCTGCATCGGCTGAAATATCGCCACTTCGTTTAAATCTTGCATTGGCTGAAACATCGCCACTTCATTTTAATCTTTCATCGGCTGAAATATCGCCATTTTATCTTAATCTTGCATCGGCTGAAATATCGCTATTTTATTTACACTTTACATCGGCTGAAAGATCGCCACTTATATTTACACTTTACATCGGCTGAAATATCGCCACCTTATTTAAGTCTTGCATCGGCTGAAAGATCGCCACTTATATTTAGAGTTGTCAATATGGGCCGGGCCGGGTTAGCCCAGCCCAGCCCACGTGGGCTTTAGCAATTGACGGGCTGGGCTGGGCTAGCCCACCATTTTGATGGGCCTCATCATGGTCAGCCCACCCCAGCCCTATGTGGGCCGCGGTCCCCCACGGGCCGGCCCATCATTTTTAAAAATATAATTTTATATTTTTTCTTTAAGTTCTAACCTAAAAAAAGATAATTATTTAAAGTTAAGAAGTATCATGTTGGAAAAAATTCGCAAGACTTAATAACTTTTTATATTGTTCCAATACATCACAATAAATACTAAAAAAAAGTAAAAGACAAGACTCTATTTCATTCATTAAAAGTCAAAACTTAAAACAAATTATTCAAGAGAACGTTCATGATGTATATCCAACACATCATCTTCGTCAAACACATTTGAATCCGCTTGTGATAAGGTTGTCTTAGCATCTTCACTTTCATCTACAATTCATATGCAATATTAATTAGTTAAATATTAAAAATAATTAAATTTTAAAAATTAATAATATTTAAATTCACATAAAAAAATATTACAAGTTTGAGTTTTGGAAAACCTGTGCAGCCAATTTCGAGTAGTAACAAGTGTTTGGACATTTTCATAATAAATGCAACTTCTGTACTTTGTAAGAACACACCACCGATGCTAAATGTTGATTCCGATGCTACAATGGTAATAAGAATACTAAGTACATCACGCACCTTCATTGAAAGATCGGGATATTTTCTAAAATGGTCCTTCCAATACATGACAACATCCATCTCTTGAAACTTCTCAAGATCAAGTTTTGGTTCCTCTTAGTAAAGATCCAATTCTGACTTTCCATCTCTAAAGGCAATATACTTTTTATTTTTTATATATTTTAAATAAATATTTTATTAGGCCCACGGCCCAGCCCGGCCCGGCCTCAGTCAAGCCTCACGGGCCACGGGCTTACTCGGGCCGGGCTTAAAAGCCTCGTTTTTAAACGGGCTCCAAATATTTTAGCCCAGCCCTGCTAAATCACGGGCTGGGTTGGGCTGACCCAACGGGCCAAGCCCATATTGACGGCTCTATTTAGAACTGTGCTCGCTTCAATTGAAAAGATGAGTATTAAGATGGTCATAACTTATAATATATGGTATTGTTGAGTATTAATATTTCAACGACATGCCCATATTCTTTTGTATCATTTTTTTTAATTTTTGAATATGATCGGGTAATTGAGGTTATAATACTTGCGTTATTATATAGAGTCAACAATTGAAGTTTATTTATTTATTTTTTTTTGTATGAAGGAGAAGAAGAATAAAAGAAAAAGGACATTAGAAGTAAGTCTTTAAAGGTGGGCTAAGAAATGGAAAAAATTTCAAGTTATATACAAAGTGGGTTAAACTGGGTAAAAATTTAAATCACGGGTTTTGTACTCCCTTGTATGATTATAAAAGAGATCTAAGAAAGGTGACGCCTTTTTCGATTCTTTTCCACTTAAATTGCCTGATCTCAACCAATTTTCTTTTCTTCTTAATTTATTATTTTAAATAGGGTTAAGATATTCGTTTTATCTTTTTTAACCGCCTTTGGGAGGTAAAATGATGCTGTTAAGAAGTAAGCTTAGATCATGATCCTTGTGTTGCCCAAAAGTCTTGGATATTGTAAACATCTCCTGTGTTCTATTTACTAAAATAATATCATGTGTTATTCTTTCACGGTCTCTTGTGAAAATCTATATGTCTATATGAAGGAGGGACATGAGGGAGGTGATGTGGCATCTCTATTGTGTAGGAATCCTCTTTATCTTTTTTCTCATTTTTTTCATTCAATTTTTCGATTTTAATTATTTGTAAAATTCACACCATAATCCGTAACTCACTCACACCTCTTCGTTCGGGGGGTTATGACTATTCATGTCCATAACCTCCGATCAGTTAAATGTGTTTCTCTTCTATATTTCCATGTGAGATGAACGGTTTCGTATTATTCTTCGCATTAAATAATTCTGCTTACTATATATCCCTATCTCCCTGTTTCTCTTCTTTCTCACGCCTAGAGATGGCAATGGGGCGGGGCGAGGCGGGGTGGATGGACGCGGTGCGGGTTGAAATACATATTTTTTTTTTTAAGTCAACGCAGGTTGCAGGTTTTGGGGTAATTTGATCTTTCTTAGAATCTGATTATAAAATTCTTCAGCTAAGCCGCTAAACATACAGTTTTGATCATCATTATTACTAGTCTATGATTTATATCATCATTATTACTGCAAAACCAATTCACTTAATTGAATTCATATTTGTCCAGAAACTAATCCTAACAAGATTTAAAAATGGTCAGCAGATATAATCCAAAACGTTTTACTCCTTCAATTTTCTGGGTTTACTTTCTTTCTAATAATCCTTTTGATTCTTGATTTTAAAAGCCCTAAAATAAAGAAAACAACTAGCTCTGTTAGTAAAAGTTTTGTTATGCGGGGCGAGGCGGTGCTGGTTGAAACCGTCCTCCCCGCCTCATTGCCATCTCTACTCACACCTGACAGTTACCCCATTTGACCTCCCATTCCAGTTATGAAGGCTTCTATTATTCATATCATCACATTATTATTATTATTTATATGGAGATTTACTGACTCTGTTAATGTTTTAAGTTGTAGTTGCAGTATTTTGGTCTGCTTACTTGCAACTCATTTTGAACATGCAGTTTTTTATGAACGTAATGGAGTACATCATGTTTTTGTTCCTTACAAACTACGGGCAGGTTCGTAATATCTATATATAAATCTAAAGCTGGGAGTTGAAATAGTGATGTGGCACCTCCAAAACCCAGCATCTATATTTATCTTTTTTCTTGATTTTTTGAATTTTCATCCTTATTTCAATACAATCTCAATTTTTAAAATTCTTTCCCTGCACATAATTATCATGAGTCTTAAACAAGGGAAGAGGAGGAAATTTAGGAATTGAATTACATCTTTCCCTACATACGTTAATTATTAGTCTTAAATAAGGGAGCGGAAGAGATTCAATTTAATTGGGCAAAATAAGCAGGTTTAATGACTTAAAGAAGTAAATGCATAAATTAAAGCTGGTAAGGAAGTATAGTATTATAAATCAGAAACGGCTTCTCCGGTGAATCCTCACTCCTCTTATTTTTCTTCAATCCAATGAAAGCTCTTTGTATTATTTTAGTGATATTTTATTTTTTTATAGAGTAGAAAATATATTCTAAAGTTCTTATACTTTATTGGGTTTTACTAGGACATTACTGGCTATTGTGTGAAGAATAATTTGTATCTAATTTACAGAGATATAATGTGGCACTTCTCCAAGACTAATGACCAATTATTTTTATCACTTTTTGGCTTTTTTCTCTTATTCTGTCCAATTATTTGATTTATGGAGATATAACGTGGCACTTTTCTAGAACTAAAATGGCCAATTATTTTTATCAGTTTTTGGCATCTGCGCAATTAAAAGTATATACAATTTAATTCTTTTTCCTCCCTTTATTTAAGGTGTACATATAGTAACTCCAAAAATTAATTGACTGCGGTAAGAAATTTAAAAAAAGTTCCCCTCTTTCCGGTTTTTGCATAGTAATAATTGCCAAGAGAATAGATTTAATAAGGCAAATTGAAAGAGGAAAGAGAAAGAAAAAAAGGAAAGAAAGAATAAAAAATTGTAGAGGAAGTATAAGGCAGGGAAAAAATAGTAGAGTGTTCAGGGAATTGAGAAGGAAAGAAAAACTAGATCAATGAAAAAGAATTAGGAAAAAGTGTAAATGACTTGAGTTTAACAAATGGATTTTCTTTTTTATTTTTAGTTTCTTTACTTTTTATTTCATGTTTATTAAAAGTTTTACTATTTAGTGAAAAGAAAAAAAAATCAAATGCATATCTAAGTACACATTCATGTATATAAAAAATCAAATATTAAAACCATATGCGCACAACTCTGCCCCATACAAACTACTACAAGTCTCCTTAAAATTCATAAAAAAATCTGATAAGAAGATAGATTCATTAAGCTCAACTTCTAACAAGAATATTATCTTTTGTAACTTAATCAATATATAGAATAATTTCTTATATGCATTTAAATAAAAAATAATTATCTCCACTATCTGGATTGAATTTATAATAATTATTCTGTTCAATGACATTTATAGTGACCGCGCGAAGCGCGGACAATTTCTCTAGTTTTAATATAAAAGGAGACATCATAGGAAAGAGAACGAAAGGTGAGGACTTAAGTATTAAATCAAATTAGGCAAATCCATATGGATTGGGATCCCCTCCGGTGATGTTTGGTCCGGTATTGTTCAATAAGGTGTTGATTTTGTCACACGTGTCCTACATACTAATCAATGGACAAGATCTGATTAGCTAAAAAGCTAGTTTAACCATGGTTCTATTTCTCCTCTCAGCGGTTCTTATTTAACCCTTTTCAAGCTATTCTTTTTGCCTTTATTGTTTTTTCATTCTTTGCTCTCTGTGATTAGTATTTCTTTTATTATCAATATTAATTATTTGGTGGTGGAGAGAGGACTCTTCTTAACAAACATCTGCACTTGAAAAAACTTAAAAAAACCGCCCTCTTTCTCCATTGACGATCTCCACCAAGCGGTGGTTACGTTTGGCGGGGAAAGCGGTTATCAATGGCGAGAGGCAAGGGGAACGGACCAGGAAGACCAAGGAAAACACAGATCCTAGCTCTAGGAAGCTCCCTATCATCGAATTCATCTCCATCAACATCAGTAATCTCTCAAAAATCGCAATCGATGACACCAGCGGAAGCATCAATGGCAGAAATGAATGGTAACAGTTCTACTGTGAATAATCCTAGAAATATAGAAGTAATTGAGGAGAATAGAACAACAAAGGTTGATAATGGAAAGAGTAAAATTCTGAATGATTGCATGCCTTCATCTTCGAATGTAACGATCATAGAAAAAGTTCAAACAATTGTACGTGCAAATGAAAATTCTCAGAAATCAGAACCAAATAAGGATACAGAAGCTCCGGTATGGGCAAATTTGTTTGCTAGGAATCGAATGGCTTCTAATGGCCTTGCTCTGTCTTACATTCCTCCGACGATCGTTGATGGAAATGTAGTTATTCAATTAGATCCTAAGGAGACAACAAAGGAAGCTGATAAGTGGAAACATTCTCTGATTGTTGCTGTTATTGGGGAAATTCCTGGGTATAATCACATGAAGAGGTACATAAGCCAAAACTGGTCTACCACATGTTCTGAACTATTCTGGCATGACAGGGGATATTACATAGCAAAGTTCACAGAGGAAGAAGATTTGAAAGAAGTGTTATATGGGGGACCTTACACAATGAACAATAGACCTATCATCCTGAAAAGATGGTCTCCAGATGCTGAGTTTAATGCAACTTTTCTTAAAGAGATACCTCTATGGGTCTCTTTTCCTAATTTACCTATGACATACTGGAGTAAGGATTCACTAAGCAGGCTAGGAAGTGCAATAGGAGTTCCCTTATTTGCTGATGAATGTACAGCTAAGCAATCTAGAATATCTTTTGCCAGGATGCTGATTGAAGTCAACATAACTAAACCATTGCCAAATGAAGTCAAAATGAGGGATCCATCGGGGAAGATACACCGGCAAGTGGTGAGGTTTGAATGGCAACCTGAGTTCTGCCCTGACTGTCAACAAATGGGGCATGTTTGCAAACGAAATGAGGAAATGCAAAGGAAACAAATGCAGAAAACGATTGGAAGGACACAACAACCAGCTAAAGAGTGAAGAAGTAAAGAGAAGATAACACAGAACACAAATGTAGCACAGACAATTGCTGAGCAAGCTATGATTATTCCTAAGGAACCTGCACAGAGTATGGAGCAAAACAAATCCCCTAGAACTAATAGGGCAGCAATGACAAATGCACAGGGGCATACTCAGATGAATGGGAAAGAGACTAATTCAAAGGGGAAAAATGAAAGTGCTACTAGTTCTAGCAATGCACAGATTGGTATGAATTTTTCTATTACCACAAAAAATGTATTTGGGATTCTAGAAGGGGGATAAGAGGATAGGCAACCACCAGATAGAGGTGGTACAAATGAACATTTTAAATGACAATGCTTATGTGGAATGTAAGGGGGGAAAATCAAAGACATAAACAGAAGGAGTTAGCTAAATACATCAAAGACAAACATATAACACTAGCTGGATTTGTAGAGACTAGAGTTAAACAGCATAAAACTTCTGTAATTGCCCCTAAAATACCAAATAACTGGGAACTTGTGCACAACTATGACCAAGCAGCAAATGGTAGAATATGGATTATGTTTGACACAAATATTTGGCAGGTGGATGCAGTGGTTAAAGATGCTCAGTTTATCCATTGTAATGTTACTAGCACTAATGTGTGTTGTGCTATGGCTGTGGCATATGGATATAACAGTGCAGACTTGAGGAAAGGAATGTGGCAAAAGCTAAAGATACTGGCTCAATCTATAAATCAACCATGGCTCATATAGGGAGACCTTAATGCAATCAAGACTACTCAAGACAGAATATCAAGGCAGGAAGTAACATTGGCTGATATCCAGGACTTTGCAGACTTCTGCTCAGATACCATGACTACTGATATCCCTTGGAGGGGAGACTATTTTACATGGTCTAATGGTCAAATGGGAGTGGATAGAGTAATAAGTAAAATTGATAGAGCATTAGGAAATGGTGAATGGATGATGAAGTTTGGACATCTAACAGTTGAAGTTGGAGATCCATTCATTTCAGATCATTCTCCTTTGTCTCTGAAATTTGAAAGAAGGAATTCTGTTAAAATCCCATTTAGGTTCTTGAATGTTTGGGCTGATCATGAGGCATTCCAAAGCATAGTTACTAAAGGGTGGCAAGGAAGACAGCATCATTGCAAATTAGTAACCATCTGGAATAGAATGAAAGAAATGAAAGCAGATTTCAAGAATCTAAATAACAAAAATTTCAGAGATGCAGCAGTAAAAATTGAACAAGCAAGAAGGGAGATAATTGAATGTCAACAAGAGATGAAGAAAGGCTACACAGACCAACTAAGGATGATGGAGAAGGCAGCTAGAGAAAAATTAGAGAAGTGGTCAATCATTGAAGAAAAGATTTCCCAGCAAAAATCAAGAGCCCAATGGATCAGAACAAGAGATGGAAACAACAAATACTTCTTTGCAGTGATGAAAGAAAGAGCATGCAGGAAAAACATTACAATCTTAACAGCTTTGAATGGTACTATACTGACAGAACCAAAGAGTATTAAGAGAGAGATTGTAGAATTTTACAAATCACTTATGGGAAAGGCTGCTAATCAACTACCTGCTGTGAATATGCAAACAATGAAGAAGGGACCTCAACTAACTCAACAACAATCTGTGGAATTGATCAAAGCTATAACTAGACAGGAAGTTGATGACTGTATTCAGGCTATTGAAAATGATAAAGCACCTGGGATTGATGGGTACAATGCAGTGTTTTTTAAGAAAGCATGGGATATAATGAAGGAGGATGTTTATGAAGCTATCATGGAGTTCTTTGAAACAGGAAAAATGCCCAGGGTCATTAATTGCACAACTGTCACTCTATTACCCAAGATATCTAATCCTGCTACTATCAAAGATTATAGACCTATATCCTGCTGCTCAGTACTGTATAAAATCATTGCTAAGCTCTTAGCATCAAGACTGCAGAAAGTTATGAACTACCTAATTGATGAGGCACAAGCTGGCTTTATACCTGGAAGGAAAGGAGCAGACAATACTATACTAGCCCATGAGCTGATTAGAGCCCACTCAAGGAAGCACATATCTCCTAGATGCATGATTAAAGTGGACCTGCAAAAAGCCTATGACAGTGTGGAATGGAGTTATGTCCTACAGGTTATGGAAGGATTAGGATTCCCTCATAGATTTACACAATGGGTAGCAGCTTGTATCCAAAGTGTGAGTTACTCTATTTTGATCAATGGAGAGTTGGCTGAGCCTTTTCATGCAGCAAAGGGACTCAGACAAGGTGATCCAATGTCATCCTTCCTATTTGCTATAGCCATGGAATACCTAAGTAGGCTACTGACAGAGCTGAAGGACAAGAAGCAATTCAACTTCCACCCAAAATGCAAGAAATAAAGCATTACTCACTTGAGTTTTGCTGATGACCTGTTACTATTTGCTAAGGGGGATAAGCATTCTGTGGCAATGCTGAAACAGTGCTTTGATATTTTTTCTGCAGCCTCAGGCCTTCAAGCTAATCTAAGTAAAAGTTCAGTTTACTTTGGAGGGGTAATAGACACAGAACAGGAAGACATCCTTCAGCAGTTGGGCTATATACGAGGTGAATTACCTTTCAAATACCTAGGAGTCCCTCTAACTACTAGGAAAATGAAGGTAATTCAATGGCAACCATTGATTGAAAAAATTGTAGCAAGAATTTCTTCCTGGACTGCAAAGAAATTGTCATATGCTGGAAGAATCCAACTTATAAGAGCAGTACTTTTTGGAATTCAATCCTATTGGTCTCAAATGTTCCTTATTCCAACCAAGGTGATCAAAACTATTGAAGCTTATTACAGGAGTTTTATATGGTCAGGGACAAATAAAATAATCAAACGAGCTTTGATTTCTTGGGAAAAAGTTTGCAGGCCAAAGAGTGCAGGTGGATTAAATATCATAAACCTGAAGCAATGGAACAAAGCAGCCATTCTCAAACTACAATGGGACCTAGCTTCAAAAAATGACAGACTGTAGATCAAATGGGTGCATATGTACTATATAAAGGGGCACCCTATATTGAGCATCAAGGAGGCTAAACAAGCTAGCTGGATGGTACAAAAAATCCTGACTATCAAAGGGCCAAGTCTTCAGATTCGAAAATAAGGAAGCAAAGGTAGTGTCATCAAACAGTTATATTTGCAACAACTGGGAGCATTAGACAAGGTAGAGTGGAAAGCAGTCATGTTCAGCAACTTAGCTAGACCCAAAGCAATATTTTCTATGTGGCTGATCATTCAGGAAAGGATGCTAACGGCAGACAGGCTGAGCAAATGGAACATGAACGTGGATACTACATGTGTATTCTGCAAATGTCAACCAGAACACCATCATCATCTGTTCTATAATTGTTCTACTATCATGGAAGTATGGTGTGACATATTCAAATGGCTACAAATTCCAGTACCAGCTAATACATGGAGTCAGTTACTATGCTGGTTTGTGGGGAAAGCAAAGAAGAAAACAGCTGAAGGACAACTGCTGAGAATGGTTCTAGCTGAAACAGTATATAGCATATGGGTGGAAAGAAACCATAGAGTTTTCAAGAAGGTGTATAGAGATAGACAAAGCATTGTGAGAGAAATTATCTACATTTGTAATATTAGAGCTGTAGGTAAACTCAAAGATGTTCTACAATACAAGTTTATATAGGAGGGGGGCAATAGAAGTACTATAATGTAAACTAGGCAATAGTGGCAGGGAGTATAGAAGGGATACGTAGTAGTGACTCATACTGGCTGAGTTAGCCATATTTTTTTGTAATTTGCTGCCTTGAATTAATAATATTTGAATTACCTAAAAAAAAACATCTGCACTTGCCTCGCCTTATTCAAAATAGTCCAGGGAAGAAATAGGCAAATACCAATTATCAATGTCCCGAAAGGGTACCTGGCGATTAAAATAGGGCAAGTAGAAGATAATGTTTCATACTTCAATCACCCACTTTTCATTCAATTAATCAAAGAGGCTGAGGCAGTAAATTGTTTTTATCAAACGGGTACACCACCATTCCTTGTCATGTCGAAGACTTTTATTTGATGTGCTCAAATTAAGATTGATAAACACCACAACCACCAATTTCTTGTCCGATGTTTTATTGTTCGAGATCCTAAATTGTTTTCTTTTCGAATGTATTGGTGAGATGAAAAATGACGTCCTACATGAATTTGTTTCGCGGCTATGCATGAGATAGAATTAAAATGGCTTCGAACCACTAAACTCAATCCAGACATCCCAGAAAGAAAGCAACCTTAGGTGATTTCACCGATGCTAAAGTGGACGTGAACAGATCCAGAAAAGAACCATGATTCATAATTCATTAGCAAGGAGCGAAAGAAATTATGTTTGGTAGTCTTGACTACATGGACGTAAAACAGGAGAGAGGAGAAACCATGGTTAAACTAGCTTTTTTAGTTCAAAAAATCTTGTCCATTGATTAGTATGTAGGACACGTGTGACAAAATCAATACCCTATTGAACAATACTGGACCAAACATCACTGGAGGGGATCCTAACCCAATCCATATCTATATATAAAGCAGGGATTTATCTTTTTCCTGTTTTTTGCTTTTTTCCTCTATTTTTGTTCATTTATGTTTTCAATTATCATAAACACCTCAAAAATTGCGTTGTTTTGCACCGATAAAGGGCTGCCGGAACGTGGACACTCCGTTACAAAAGCTGGCCAGTATTAATAATTAATTAAAAGTCTTAACGGAAATAATGAACAGGTAACAGAAAATCGTGAATGTATTCTTTCCATTAATTCAAATTTCAAAACTGAAAATAACTTTCTTCACCTAATAATGGAATTTAAAGGAATACTACTCCCTATATATTCTTTTGCACTTTTGCTCAAGCGTAGGGAATTCAACGGGTTTACACCAAAATATACATAGACTTAATTCTCCAGGTTGGTACTTTTTCTTTTTGCGTAATCGGAAATTGTAACTACTACTGTTTTTTTGTAGGTGCAAGAAATGGCAGGATTTCCTCTTAATTGTTTGACAGAGGACAGTGATCCTGTAATTCTACCAAGTAGACTATTGGGGAATTATGGCCCTAGATGGGATGCGATGAGAAGGAAAAAGCAGAACATATAATTTTACTTTATAATTTGGTAAATCTTGTTCATATGTTCTTTCTTCTTGGCCTATTGTATGAGATGATATTTGGCTAAGCTTATAAGTTGGTCAAACTGACTTATAAGCACCTTTTGGCTTATCTACGCGTTTGGTAAACACCCAAAGTGCTTATAATCTAAAATCAACCATAAGTCATAAGTTGGTCACCCCCAACTTATGACTTTTTAGCTTATAAGCACTTTTAGTTTGACCAAGGTTTTTAGTAGTTTATCCTTAATAATATTTTCTAATTCACAAAATATTTTTCCCAAAATAAATTTTCTAACTTTCTCTTCATTCTATATTCATTGTTCATCTTTTTCTTTACAAAGAAAGTTTTTAATTTATAATCTTTTGTAAAGTTTTTAAGGATATTTTAGTCATTTTAATAAAAGAACAACTTATCGGCACTTTTCTATCAAACAAATCAACTGCTTATTATCAGTTTCAGCACGTCTATCCAAACTCGTAAATGTTTATTTCAAAAATCAGCTTCAGCACTTAAAAATGCTTTTCAGCACTTCAAATTTATCAGCTATTTACAATTACCTAATCCAAACGGGCTCTCAATCTCCCGTGGTGGAATAAATAATTCAACTCAGAGGAAGTACTTAGATAAGATTCCACTAGTATTTTTACTTGCGACAATTGTAGTTACTTACCTAAATTTGATATTTTTCCTATTAGTGATTCTAGACATATATTGCTCTTGCAAATGCTCTATAAGATTCTTCCTTTTTAAAACTATTTACGTGAAAGGAAAAACAATGATGTAAGTGTTCTTGTAAGCCTTCTCCATTTAAAATCATTTTTTCTCCTTCTCCTTTTCTGTTTATTTGCTTATGGCGAGATCTTCTTTTTGTTGAGAGGAGGGGGAATTATTTTTGTGAGCACGTAATTTTTGGAAACCCCCCTTAGGATTTGGTATTGATTTTGATATGTGAGCGTCGTGTACGTGAGGTGATGAGTACGTACACGAGCTAATTGTTGTAAAAACCTGATTTCTATTGAAAAATAACCGGTTTTCTTCTTATTTGAGTTATACTAGCATGTGTAGTATCCTGTTAGCCTAGAATAGCATGTCTACGTGCCTTAATTGCTTATCTGAACCATGTGCAGCATGCTTAGTGGATTTCTTGCTTATTCCTTGACTTGTACTTAGCCTAAACTGTAGGCTCCTGGCTGTAACTGTTATTTCTATTGTTTGAGCTGCGTATTTACTTTGGGACCCCCTATCTTGCATATTTACTTATGGACGACGGAATGGCATTGCGGGAGATCCCCCTATCTTGCATATTTACTTTGGGACTACGGAACGGTATTCCGGGAGATCCCCTGCACATTTACGTTTGGAACTACGAGACGGTATCTCGGGAGATCCCTTGTTGTTATCTCTGTGTACTGAGCTGTTACCTTTCTATAAATTCATTCTTGTTAAATTTCAGTCTTTATTTTACTGCGATATTATTGTCCCGTCTTGTCTTTTCATATAAATACCAGTAGGGCCCTCACCTGACCTCGTCACTACTCGACCGAGGTTAGGCTTGGCACTTACTGGGTACCGTTGTGGTTTACTCACGCCTCTTCTGCACATATTTTTCGTGTGCAGATCCAGTTACCTCCTACCAACCTCGAGTTAAGTTGACGGTTTCTGCTGATCAGGAGACTAAAAGTTACATCTGCCCGCGTCCGCAGACCTCGGAGTGCCCCTCTATCCCTTATGTCGATCCTTCTTTTATTTCTTTAGACACTGATGTATAGAACAGTTAGAAATTCGTAGAAGTTTGTGCCTTACAGTGTTCCGGGTCTTGGGAGAGTTGTGAATATCTCGAGAGTTGCTTATTGTATATATCGAGCGACATCTTAAATTGCTTATTTAGAATATCTGTTACTGTTAGTTGTTAATTTTCATGTTTTCATTTTATTTTCGCTAAGTGTTAGGCTTACCTAGTCGTAGAGGCTAGGTGCTATCACGACGATTCACGGAGGGAGAATTTGGGCTGTGACAAGAGAAGGGAATACGTATAAAGATGGACATACCTAAAGAAGAAAACGGTAGAGAAATAACCAAATAAAGGCCTAGAATCCAAAAAACCAAGCTCAGCAACCAACAGAAAACAACAAACAGAGAAACAAGAAGAGATACGAGCTTTAGGCCTAGAGCTCACACACAGCAAATGAGGACAGCAGCAACACAGAAGAAACAACCTCCGATCCTAACTCGATGGAACTTTTTAGAGTGTTTAAGTGTAAAAATCAATGTAAATATCAGTGTAAATTGAAGGAAGGATTCTTCACATGTTAATCTACCCAAAATCCAAGTATTTAACTCAAATATAGTAGAAATTACTTACCTCCAAAAGCTTGGTGAAAAACCCCTCTCAAGCAGCTCAAAAATTGCCCAACAATGGTGTGAAATGAGCCAAAAACGTCTAAGGCCCGTATTAAATGAAGGCTACTGCCTTCAGTGATTTCCGCACCTGTGGTCCTAGGCCGCACCTGCGCCACCGTATCTGCGGACAATGGTCCGCTTCTGCGGAACTCCACTGAGCCGGCTGGGGCCGCTTCTGCGGAAGGCCCACCGCTTCTGCGGAGAAAGGGCCGCATCTGCGGTTTCTGGGCGCCCACCCTTGGCCGCATCTGCGAGTCAAGGCCCGCACCTGCGAGCTCGCATCTGCGGCTGACCAACCGCAAGTGTGGTTATGACAGAAGCTGGGCATTCAGTTTTTGCTCAATTTTTTCAACTTGGTCCGAGCCTCGTCCGATTGACGCCGGGGCCCCCGGATCCCCGCCCGAACACACCCACAAGTTTGAAATGATAAAACGGACTCGCTCGAACCCTCTGAATGCCCGAAACAACATTAAAACTAGGAATCACACCATAAAACCAATTGATTCAAACTTATGAACTTCAAGTTCTTCAATTTACCTCCAATGTGCCGAAGCATACTTATACTACTCGAATTGACACCAAATTTTGCGTGCAAGTCTTAAATGACATTACGGAACTATTCCCGATCTCGGAATCCCGTTTGGACCTCGATATCACCAAAACCCGCTCTAAACCAAATTTAAAGAACTTCTAAAAACCTTCAAGAACCAACTTTCACTATTATGCGCTAAAACGCTCCCGGGTCATCCAAAACCCAATCCGAACATATGCCCAAGTCCGAAATCATCATACGAACCAATTGGAACCGTCAAATCCCAATTCCGAGGTCGTTTGCTACAAATGTTGACCGAAGTCAAACTTGGCCTTTCAGGCCAACCTTAAGGAACCAAGTGTTCCGATTTCAACCCAAACTCTTCCAAATCCCGAACTAACCATCCCAGCAAGTCATAAATCAGCAAAAGCAAGTACGGGGAGTCTTATTTAGGGGAACGGAGTTTTAAAAAGTAAAACGACCAGTCGGGTCGTTACAACCTTAATGGACAACGTGCCATTAAGTTATAGTGCGGTGAATAACTGCGCTATATATAAAATGGTATTCAATTTTTCTTTTACACTTATTTGTGTCGTTTGAGTCCAAAAAGACCACAATTAGGTTTCGAATTCTAAATAAGAGGAGTCATGTCAATAATACTTTCTCTTCCTTCTTAAAGTAGGTTCCAACTATGCGATGTTAAGTAGCATAAATGGAGGTACCTCTTGATGAAAATCAGCAACTCTCTTACGAGAGGACAAAATTCATTCAAAGTTTCATATAGCGTTTATCTTTTCTTGATAGTTGCGAGAAATTAATCGATCAGGTAGCCGAAGCAACTGAAGGTACTGAGGAAAGAGAGAATTATAAGGCATTATCATTGATTTTTCAAGTATACTTTGTTTGAGGTGACATAAACAATTTTATCTTGGTAAGTGAACATTTTTTTTTAGTACTTTTAGGTTAAGATTTGCTCTCTCTCTCTCTCTGAACTATCTAATGCAAGTCCTCCTTTTTATAGTTTTAAAATTATTATCTTTCCATTAAAAAGTTCATGAACATGAAAGTAAATGAAAAGATAATTGTTCCAATGAGAAAATAATCTTTTGTGGCTACTTAGAATTTGAATAAAAAGATGACATTTCAAATTTCTTGTGTGTCATTCTCTGGTCTCTTATGTATAAAAATGAAAATAATCTTATAAAAAAGACATAAACTAAAATTAAGATTGTAAAGGATTATAAAACTTTTACAAATAGATACAATTGTGAGATACCAAATCTGAAGGCCTTTATATATTATATTCAGATATAGTAGTAAAAGCTCAGAAAAGAATGCAAGGTGTCAAAGCCGGATTCAAAATAAAGATTGAGATAAATATACGAATTCAAGGTTGAGATAAGACATGAATTCAAGATATTGAATTGGGCATAAGAATGAATAGTACACTATTGATAATTAATACTACGATCTTGATCAACAGATACATTAAATTTTTTTAAATTTATTTTAGTAATAGATTGTTAGAATTGGGCATAAGTGCATGACTTTTTATTTACTACTTCTACAGGCAGGGGCGGATGCACGCCTACCGAAGTGGTGTCACGCGACACCGCTTCGTTGGAAATTTTTACTAAATATATGTATTAATACTGCACAAAAATGGATAAGTAGGAAAAAATGACCCCACTTACATAAAATGTGTTGGTTAAAGGTTATGTCTTTGATTTTGCTCTAAGAGGTCAAAGGTTCAAAACTCAACTAGCACTTTTTTTATTTGCATAATATTTGAGAGAGCCTTTGTGGTTAAAAATTGTGATGAAGTGATTGAACTCAGGACCTTTTCTAATTCAAAACTCAACAAAATCAATAAACTAAGGCTATTTCTTATTTAAATGTATAATAATCAAATCTATATTCCAGTTCTATAAATTTCGACATCGCTTATAAAAATTTCTGCGTACGCCCCTGTCTACGGGGATTTTAGAGTTATTACATAATAAGATGGAAGATTCTTGGATTCAAATTTAGAACTGCAAGGTTTCTCGCAATGAATACTGAAAGAAGAGGAAGTAATAATGATTAAAATTAGCTGCCATAATATTTTAATATGAAAAGAACGACGAAATTCAGACCGCTGAGTAATATGCATGCTATATATATATGTTGGGCTAAAACGCTCTAAAGATATTCTTAACATGGTGTGATATTGTCCACTTTGGGCTAAGCCCACACGGTTTTTTCCAAAAAGCCTCACACCATTAAGAGATCCCTACACTTAGGTGTAGACTCCCAATCTTTTCAGCTACCAATGTGGGACTTTGTTCGCACTACCACGATTAACGGGTCTCCCCCTCGAACTAAGTTCTATGTGGCCAATTGTCACGATCCACGGATCAATTTGCGAGATTCATTGTGTGCCACCCACATTATTAGAGTATTATGGCAACCGAAGCCCGCAACTAGCTTCTTCTTGTGGGCGCACCGCCCCGCACCATCACTTTGCCATCTCCATACTCGGCCTGCCGAACCTGGGCTCTGATACCAGGTGTTGGGCTAAAACGGCCCAAAGATACTCTTAACATGGTGTGATACTGTCGTAAAAATAGCACAGTCTAGCCAGTTTTCGAACTGGTCATTCAAAAATAGCCAGCGTTTACCAAGTCAATGAAAAATAGCCACTATTTTGCTGCAACAGAGACTGGTCCAGCATAATATACTGGAGTTCGGTGCACCTGTGTATGAACTTCTAGCATATTATGCTGGAACTCCAACACACGGAAAGTTTACTGGAGATTCAAGCACTTGTGTATGAACTTCCAGCATATTATACTGGACCGGTATACTTTGCTGGAACTCCAGTATATTATGCTGGAGTTCTAGTGTACTTATGCTGGAACTCCATCATATTATGCTGGAGTTCCAGCATACTTATCCTGGAACTCCAATATAATATGCTGGAGTTCAAATATACTTGATGTTGGGCATATTTTGCATGTTTCGATATTAATTTACTCGCATTTTTACCGCTCTTTAATTGTATTTGATATCGAATATATCCACAATTATGCAATTATGGAGATTATACTAATTATTTTATATTTGATAAATTAGGACAAAATATGAATAGAATGGGAGATATTTTCTCAAGGTTGGAAGAGCTGGCATGCACGTGAATTATGGTAAAATTGTGGAAAATAAAATATTAGAAGAAGTGCATTTGGTTGAGAAGGTTCCAAGTCAGCAATAAGAGACAAAACCTACAAAAGGAAGTTGAAATCACGATAGGCAACTAATTGGTTTGGCAGCAACGACAAAGAAGCAGCAAAGCGACGCGGGGGGTTCTGCCTCGCATTATAGGCTGCGACGTGCCTTTCCGAGTTCGAGGCACTTTTGTCTCCTTTTTAGTTTTGGACTTGGTTATTTCATCTAGGCTTTTTCCTACACTTATAAATAGTTATTAAACACAAATTTTTACATAACTTTTGACGAAAGGAGGACGTTTTTGAGAGGAAAACACAAGCACAGAGCCGCCGTAGAGGCCGAAATTCATCCGGTTTCATCTTTTCTTCCACCAAACTTAGTAATTTTTATGTTTCTTTGTATGATTTGTTGTTTGGCTACCATGTCTATGTAGATCTAAACTTCACTTTCTAGGGTTGTGGTTCTTTCATGACTATTGTTATTCGGATATTGATTTTGATTTCTTAGTTTATCATATTGGTTTATTTATTCAATCGTGCACTTAATTATTTGATTACTTGATCATCAATTGAATACTATCTACGAATTTAGAGTTGAACTCGAAAGTGGGAATTCTAGATCGCATATAGGATTGAGTAGAGCAAGTTCTTGAACCTGGGCATCGGGGAACGGATTCGCGGTTAGGATAGACATATACCTAATTACCTTACTTGGTTGATTTACAGGAATTATAAATGCGTTCTTGTTAGTTCTAATTTCATAGACATATAGGCGTTAGGCTAGCTTGAATAAGCGAGTAAGAACTCGACAGATTCTTATGAGCAATATTAACCCTGTCAACCAATAAATGAGATAAATTAATTAGTCAATTCAATAGAATAATACAATATGATTGTTAGATAGCCCATAACCCTAGATCGTTTTCATAATATTGATAACATGAAAATCTGCTCTTCCTCTGTTCAAAGTTCATTATTTATTTTTATTTATTTTAATTAGTTTAGAATCAAATACTTCTAGGTTTAATTCTTGTATAGATAATTAGGATAGTCTAATTTAGTTAATAGTTAATCACAAGTCCTCGTGGGTTCGACATCCGACTTTTAGTCACTTTATTACTTGACGATCGCGTATACTTGCGTGTGCGTTTGGCCGCAACAAGTTTTTGGCGCCGTTGCCGGAGACTTAGAAATTAACTATTTTTCTAGATTAGACTTTTAATTATATCCTTTTTTTGTATATATTTTTATTTTTTATAAATATTCGATATTTTTCTCTTAGTGTGTTTCTAGTGCTCTCAGCATGACATCTGGGGATAAAATATACGGAGGTAAGGCTATTGATGAAGACGCTTGGTTGACGGAAGACTTTTATGGTTCGTATTTTTGGTCTTGTCATGGCCTGACTTCTGGGAGATCTGAATTTGAATATGGGAATAAGAGTTGGTATTGGGACGGATATTCTCGATTATGGGAATATGCGGAACGACGTTGCCTTCTAACAACGTTGGTGAATGATTGGTCTAAGGAGAGGGTTGATCTTGCACATGAAATTAATAGTTTTGGCTTGGCTGTGCACAACATGGATGTATGATTTGATTGTAAAGGTTGATGCATGTAACGCCCAACAATTTAATGATGAGTTGTGTGAAGCTGAAAAAAATCTTCTAGACCAAATTAAGGAGCTAAAACGAGAATACCAATCATTAGACCATATTTTTCTTGAGGATGCCAATGTTGAGAAGAGTGCTCTAGAGTCATGTGAGGGAGTAGATAACATTACTTTTGGAGAATTGAGTGTGTATTAATGAGGATGTAAATAGTAGTAAAAATCATGATTTATGACGCATTAGACCTTATTCAAATTATTTTTTCACATTGTGTTTAGATAGTAAGATAGTAAAAGCCATCTGAGCCAATGAGGGGGTCAAAGAGCGAGGATGAGAGTGCCTATATTCTTGAATTTGTTGTGCCAAAAAGTAAAAATTACATTCCTCATCTAAAGGCCAAGAAGTGCAGAGTGAAAAAATTATTACTTGGCCAGGTTATCATTGTAGCCCCACCACTGGAGCATAGCTGAAGATTGGATGCCATGTTAGGGGTACAATTCATAAGTTCGAGGTGGAGGAAAAAGTGGTTCACGTCGTGCCGCGATGTTAAATTAGGCGCTTGTTTGGAGGCAACCCGGCTTTACTGCTTTCTTTTATTTTTGATTTTTTTCTTATTGTATTATTTTTGTAGTGTTGTTTTATTTTGTAGGATTTTGATCATATGGAGCAAAGCCATAGGAAGTGTGCAAAAGTGAGCCATGTGGTTGGAACTAAGTGTGGGGTGCCCGCACAAAGGATCGTACCTGGGAGAAGTCTGAGTATCCCGTGAGCTGCTAATGCTTCGGCCTTTGGCCTACCAAGGAGTCTCTTTTACCCTCTTATTATTTACAGTGTGCATTGAGTACATTGCACAATTTTATGTGTGGGGTGAGGAGATTGTTTGGATAATTTTTTGTGCTATCCTAGGTTAGTTGTAGTATTCTTTCTTAGTGTAGAAGATTTTATGCAAAGAAAAAAAAATATTTGAAAAAAAAATGAAAATAAAAAAAAGTAGAAAGTTTGGACTTTTCCCGACGATGGATTTTGTGGACACTTTTTTTGAGGGACTAAAGTCTAAACAAAAATCCAAAAACATGTCTTTTAGCGTTCTTAGGTAGTAATAATCCCCTGTGATTTTTCTTTGTGCATCGGTTCTTTTCCATGGGATGTAGTTTGAACCGGGTAGTAGTATTTTTATTTATTTTTAGAGTAGATTAGAATTTAGGGAATAAATGGAGGAAGAAAGATGAGATTCCCAGGCACCTTGACTTGTTTGATAGTAACATATTTAGGCTTTGACATGTGTAGTATCTTCCCTATGATTTGAAATTATTGATGATGCCTTGCTTAGTTAGATAGCATGTTTTGTGACGCCTATTTCTCGTTTTCTTGACTAGTGTTCACTTTGCGCTTAATGCTTAATATCTCGTGGTTTCGTGAATACTTGCATTGTTTGAGGGTCGGAATGAGATCGTCCTTAGTGAGTCATGTGCCATGTGTTGTGAGGTTTTTGTGTAGTCTATGTATTTTAATTAAGTCTAGAACTTGCCCGGTATGTGAGTTGAAGCGAAATTTTAGGTGATGCTCGATTTGAGAAATGATTTTAGGCTTTCTTTGATCTTTTTGAGCTTAATTGCTTATCACAAATAAAATCTATTTAAACCTTTTGAGCATATAGACTTTTATTTGGCACCCGCATTACAAGTCTATATCCTTTTTGTTCTTAATTGATATTTTTTATCCTTTTACCTCTTAAAGCACTTTAATTGTTAAATGAGCGCTAAAAGAAGTAAGGAGGGACTAGCGTGGGGTGGCTTTTGAGTGGAACCAATGAAAGAAAGAAGGGTGCACTTACTTTTGTAAAATAATACACCACTAGCGGAAATTGAAAAAGAAAAATAAAAGAAGAAAAATCTGAAAGCAAAAGAGAAGGAAAAATATAGATGAATAAATTGTTGTCTTGTTCTTGCTAGTGGGTATGAATTAAAGTAGTGCTTAAAGAAGAAGGAAACGTTTTTGGGGGTGATATTATTTGTGAAATTGAAGTGGTGTTGAAGAATTTGCGCTTAAGTTATTTGGTGATGTGTTAAAGTGCTTAGGAGGGTGAACCACTATTCCTAAATATATCTTACCCGTCCCTTAGCTCACATTACAACCATGACATAGTCCTAATTGATTTTAGATCGAGTGAGCCTACATTAGTAGAGATTTACATTAAGGGCAAGCTTATGGTACCAATTACATGCATGTGATTTCTTTTGTGAGAGAGTGGTTTTCTTTTGATATATGTGAGTCCTTAAAATATATTTGAGCATTTGATTTGAATATGTGGATTCAACTTACTCTCTTATTCTTGTTGTGAGGGCACATAGTTTCACGAGGGATAGGTAACGTTATTAGGCTTCTCTACGATGTTGGGTGTTCCAGCCATGAGTGCAATGTGACATTGAGACGGTTTTTGAGGCTAGGATTGTTATGAGCATGTTGTCTTTGTTTTGAATGTTTGTGAAGTATGACATAAAGTGAAATGAAGTGTGTGTTGAATACATATGCTAGAGTTGAATGGTTGCAATCGATCATGGTCATAGGTATAGTGTGCTATGAGCTTAATTTTGTTTCGTCTACTATAGTGATGGTTTGTTCGAGGGCGAACAAAGGTTTAAGTGTGGGGTGGTGATGTTGGGCATATTTTACATGTTTCGATATTAATTTACTCGTATTTTTACCGCTCTTTAATTGTATTTGATATCGAATATATCCACTATTATGCAATTATGGAGATTATACTAATTATTTTATATTTGATAAATTAGGACAAAATATGAATAGAATGGGAGATATTTTCTCAAGGTTGGAAGAGCTGGCATGCACGTTGTTTGCTCAAAAGTTGTCACACATCTTATGAGTATAAAACAATATATATAAATCACGGGAAAATCATAGCAAACCGTAATAATCCGTTGGACCAAATGAAGGAAACAAAAATTAATACTCAGGATTAAGGGGGAGAAAATTAAAAGCCTTTATTGATAATATTGGTTTGGTCTGCCTCTCCATGAAGAGGTTCAGAGCCTTACAATGGTGTTTTCATTTCCCATAGGATGGGTATGTTTTTCTCTTCTCTCTCTCTCTCTTCTCAATAATGGTGAAGAAGCAGCCCATTTGTAGGGCTCCCTCTCTTGGTATTTATAGCTGTGAGCTTCGTGAGCTGGCAATAAGTGGTCGTGACCATGTTGGGATCTCGCCTTTATGGTGGCGGATAGGCCATGGCCTTGTCGATCGAACCAGATGCGGGCTGAACATCGTCAATTCTGAATGGTCGTGCCACTAAGTAATCATGAATTAACTTAAAACGGGATTAGCCTCGTTAATTATCGTGGGGTCGAATTCTGACCCATACAGTTAGTCCCTCCGCTTATTGAGGTAGGGCCTTGGCCGAGCTCGATGAGTGGATTCCATTGGCTGTATTTCGAGAAACACGGATGGGGATGTCGACTATTGCTTCGGTCGAGGCCGATTTCTTTTTGGCGATGGTCCTTAGCCTTGTAGAGTATTAGTATCCTGTTACTAGGCTCTCAAGTCATCGTTCGATCGAGGTCGAACCCTCCTCCTGGGCGAAGGCACTTGACCTTTTAACTTACTTCGAATGAGGTCGAGCTGCATTGTGCTCCGATCCTTATGTTTGTTTTGGAAGCATACCCGTCGGCCGTGGAGGACGAGTCGTATGTTGTGCGGCCGAGGAGAATGGGGGCACGCTTGATACGTGCTCGGCGGTGGCCTTAGCCGTTTACACGTTGGAGATGGCCATAGCCTTTCATACATTAGAGATGGCAGTGGGGAATGAGTATGCGTCGGGTACGTATTTGGTCACGTCCAGAATTTTGAAGGCGTACGACACATTCCTTCAGCGTTCGCAGGCCGTAGCGATTATTCTGACGGCGGTACGTTGGCGGATGGCTGAGAAGCCGCTTTGCGGAGCTTGTCATGATGACGCTTGCTTCGGCAGAACCGAACCGTTTTACGGTTGGTCGTGCAGTTAATGATGGCTATTGGGTTTCGCGAAAGCCATTTATGTTGCCTATAAAGGTGGGTTGAGGCATTCATTTCTCATATCTTCATCGTTCATCTGAGAGAGATTCTGAGGAAACTTTTTCATTCCGCTAATTCATCTTCTCCTTTCTTTCCTTTGATTGTGATAACCTTTGTCTTTAGTAGATCAACAATGGCAGGCAGTTCTTCCCACGATGCTCTTCCGATAGATTTTCCGGTAGTTGAAGGGCCACCTCCGGCAATGGGAGGTGCAGAACAGATAGAGACTGGAGAAGTTCCGTCGGTTGACGAGGTAGTTCCTCGGCCCGGAGGTCTGGCGATTGATTTCACTGTCGACGGTGGAGAGGAACCGGTGGATGAAGCCCCGTTAATGGGGGAGATTGGGATGGCCCGATTACGGGAACAGGGGGTCGTTCCTACCCATGCAGACATTGTTCTCGCTAGAAGCGAGGAGAGGGTCCACACCGATCGCAGGGGATACTGCGTTTTTTACGCCTATCCTTTCAGGTTGGGGTTCAAGATCCCGCTCCCAATGTTGGTGGTGGATTTCTGCC
>NW_017670744.1:264956-368772 GCF_001879085.1 Nicotiana attenuata
ACGACTTTAGCGTGAATGAATCGACGGCCTTAGCCATAAAGGCAACTTCGATCGTCGTCAGGTCGTTTATCCACCGCAGTCGAATCTAGGTCGACCGTTGGCGGCGATGACCTTAGCCATAATATAGTTGATGGCCTTGCTTTTTCAACTCGGTGCGGGCGAGTCTTAGCCGTTATTTGGCGATAGTGGCGCTTAGCCTTAGTCCCAGTTTGGACGCGGTCGAACTACCGGTCGTGATGGTAAAAAATGCGGCCTCGTAGTTTGACCGGGGCCGAACTTTACGTGGCCCGAATCTTAATTCGAGTTGGGAGAACTTACTTGAATGGCGAGGGTGCCTATCCTGCGCTCCGATTTGTTGGAGGTCGGGCTTTGCTTTCACAGATGAAGGCGTTTGGCCTGAGTCTCGGTTCAACTGTCGTTGAACTTGCTAAAGTTGAGGACGAAGGCGTCCATCCTTGCAGTTCGAGCGAGGTCGAGCTCGTTGGATTTAATGGCGAAGGCACATAGCCCGAGTTTTGGTTCAACCGTGGTTGGACTTTGTTAAATTTGGTGGCGAAGGCACATAGCTTGAGTCCCGGTTCAACCGTAGTTGAACTTTTTGGTGAAGGCGCATAGCCTGTCTTGGTTCAACCGTAGTTGAACTTTTTGGCGAAGGCACATAGCCTGAGTCCCAGTTCAACTGTTGTTGAACTTGGTTGATTTTGATGATGAGGGCGCGTAGCCTGAGTCATGGTTCAACCGTAGTTGAATTTTACTGGCGAAGGCACATAGCCTGAGTCCCAGTTCAACTGTTGTTGAACTTGGTTGATTTTGATGATGAGGGCGCGTAGCCTGAGCCATGGTTCAACCGTAGTTGAATTTTACTGGCGAAGGCACATAGCCTGTCTTGGTTCAACCGTAGTTGAACTTTTTTGGTGAAGGCACGTAGCCTGAGTCCCGGTTCAACCGTAGTTGAACTTTTTGGCAAAGGCGCATAGCCTGTCTTGGTTCAACCGTAGTTGAACTTTTTGGCGAAGGCGCATAGCCTGTCTTAGTTCAACCATAGTTGAACTTTTTTGGTGAAGGCACGTAGCCTGAGTCCCGGTTCAACCGTAGTTGAACTTGGTTTTTGATGATGAGGGCACGTAGCCTGAGTCATGGTTCAACCGTAGTTGAATTTTACTGGCGAAGGCACATAGCCTGTCTTGGTTCAACCGTAGTTGAACTTTTTTGGTGAAGGCACGTAGCCTGAGTCCCAGTTCAACCGTAGTTGAACTTTTTGGCAAAGGCGCATAGCCTGTCTTGGTTCAACCGTAGTTGAATTTTACTGGCGAAGGCACATAGCCTGAGTCCCGGTTCAACCGTAGTTGAACTTTTTGGCAAAGGCGCATAGCCTGTCTTGGTTCAGCCGTAGTTGAACTTTTTTGGCGAAGGCGCATAGCCTGTCTTGGTTCAACCGTAGTTGAACTTTTTTGGCGAAGGCGCATAGCCTAGTCCCGGTTCAACCGTAGTTGAACTTTTTGGCAAAGGCGCATAGCCTGTCTTGGTTCAACCGTAGTTGAACTTTTTTTTTTTGGCGAAGGCGCATAGCCTGAGTCCCAGTTCAACTGTTGTTGAACTTGGTTGATTTTGATGATGAGGGCGCGTAGCCTGAGACATGGTTCAACCGTAGTTGAATTTTACTGGCGAAGGCACATAGCCTGAGTCCCAGTTCAACTGTTGTTGAACTTGGTTGATTTTGATGATGAGGGCGCGTAGCCTGAGCCATGGTTCAACCGTAGTTGAATTTTACTGGCGAAGGCACATAGCCTGTCTTGGTTCAACCGTAGTTGAACTTTTTGGCGAAGGCGCATAGCCTGTCTTGGTTCAACCGTAGTTGAACTTTTTGGCAAAGGCGCATAGCCTGTCTTGGTTCAACCGTAGTTGAATTTTTTTGGCGAAGGCACGTAGCCTGAGTCCCGGTTCAACCGTAGTTGAACTTTTTGGCAAAGGCGCATAGCCTGTCTTGGTTCAACCGTAGTTGAACTTTTTTGGCGAAGGCGCATAGCCTGTCTTGGTTCAACCGTAGTTGAACTTTTTTGGTGAAGGCACGTAGCCTGAGTCCCGGTTCAACCGTAGTTGAACTTTTTGGCAAAGGCACGTAGCCTGAGTCCCAGTTCAACTGTTGTTGAACTTTGTTGATCTTGATGACGAAGGCTCATGGCCTGAGTCCCAGTTCAACTGTTGTTGAACTTTGTTGATCTTGATGACGAAGGCTCATGGCCTGAGTCCCATATTGTGGGTATTGAGTGCTGAAGCTCGGTTTGGATTCGAGACCTTGAGCGGCTCATCCGTTGTCTTCCCAACCAGGGTTTATAGGCTGTCTTGAGGCGATTCTCGATTCGAGATTCCTCCGTGCTGGTTTCCGGCTGGAGCCCTTATCAGGGATGTAGGAGATCTCTTACGAAGATTCTCCCCAAAAGAGAGGGGGGATGGCTTCTTCTTCTTGTTTGCACCATCGGATGGATGAGAGACAGAGGAACTGGATCTCGATTCGAGATCTTCGAGTTCCATCGGCCTGATATGCCGCTTTGGCTTGTTTATGCGGGGCTGCTTCTTCTTTTTCCGGCGTTTCTTTCCTTTTGGTCCATGGAAGAACTACGCGATTTTGCTATGAAATCCCCACAGACGGTGCCAAATTGTTTGCGCCAAAGTTGTCACACATCTTATGAGTATAAAACAATATATATATCACGGGAAAATCATAGCAAACTGTAATAATCCGTTGGACCAAATGAAGGAAACAAAAATTAATACTCAGGATTAAGGGGGAGAAACATTAAAAGCCTTTATTGATAATATTGGTTTGGTCTGCCTCTCCATGAAGAGGTTCAGAGCCTTACAATGGTGTTTTCACTTCCCATATGATGGGTATGTTTTTCTCTTCTCTCTCTCTTCTCAATAGTGGTGAAGAAGCAGCCCTTTTCTAGGGCTCCCTCTCTTGGTATTTATAGCTGTGAGCTTCGTGAGCTGGCAATAAGTGGCCGTGACCACGTTGGGATCTCGCCTTTATGGTGGCGGATAGGCCATGGCCTTGTCGATCGAACCAGATGCGGGCTGAACATCGTCAATTCTGAATGGTCGTGCCACTAATTAATCATGAATTAACTTAAAACGGGATTAACCTCGTTAATTATCGTGGGGTCGAATTCTGACCCATACACACGTGAATTATGGTAAAATGGTGGAAAATAAAATATTAGAAGAAGTGCATTTGGTTGAGAAGGTTCCAAGTCAGCAATAAGAGACAAAACCTACAAAAGGAAGTTGAAATCACGATAGGCAACTAATTGGTTTGGCAGCAACGACAAAGAAGCAGCAAAGCGACGCGGGGGGTTCTGCCTCGCATTATAGGCTGCGACGTGCCTTTCCGAGTTCGAGGCACTTTTGTCTCCTTTTTAGTTTTGGACTTGGTTATTTCATCTAGGCTTTTTCCTACACTTATAAATAGTCATTAAACACAAATTTTTACATAACTTTTGACGAAAGGAGGACGTTTTTGAGAGGAAAACACAAGCACAGAGCCGCCGTGGAGGCCGGAATTCATCCGGTTTCATCTTTTCTTCCACCAAACTTAGTAATTTTTATGTTTCTTTGTATGATTTGTTGTTTGGCTACCATGTCTATGTAGATCTAAACTTCACGTTCTAGGGTTGTGGTTCTTTCATGACTATTGTTATTCGGATATTGATTTTGATTTCTTAGTTTATCATATTGGTTTATTTATTCAATCGTGCACTTAATTATTTGATTACTTGATCATCAATTGAATACTATCTACGAATCTAGAGTTGAACTCGAAAGTGGGAATTCTAGATCGCATATAGGATTGAGTAGAGCAAGTTCTTGAACTTGGGCATCGGGGAACGGATTCGCGGTTAGGATAGACATATACCTAATTGCCTTACTTGGTTGATTTACAGGAATTATAAATGCGTTCTTGTTAGTTCTAATTTCATAGACATATAGGCGTTAGGCTAGCTTGAATAGGCGAGTAAGAACTCGACAGATTCTTATGAGCAATATTAACCCTGTCAACCAATAAATCAGATGAATTAATCAGTCAATTCAATAGAAGAATATAATATAATTGTTAGATAGCCCATAACCCTAGATCGTTTTCATAATATTGATAACATAAAAATCTGCTCTTCCTCTGTTCAAAGTTCATTATTTGTTTTTATTTATTTTAATTAGTTTAGAATCAAATACTTCTAGGTTTAATTCTTGCATAGATAATTAGGATAGTCTAATTTAGTTAATAGTTAATCACAAGTCCTCGTGGGTTCGACATCCGACTTTTAGTCACTTTATTACTTGACGACCGCGTATACTTGCGTGTGCGTGTGCGTTTGGCCGCAACAATACTTATGCTGGAACTCCAGCATAATATACTGGCGTATTTTCCGGGTTTTGAACAGTGTTTTCGCTCAGATTTATCTTTACATGAAAAGTGGCTAGATTTCGATTACTTTTGAAACTGGGCTATTTTTGAACGAGCACCTGGAAATCTGGCTATTTTTGAATTTCTCCCGATACTGTCCGCTTTGGGCCAAGCCCGCACGGTTTTTATCTAAAGCCCTCATACCATTAAGAGATCCCTACACCTTATATGTAGACACCCAATCTTTTCAGCTACCAATGTGGGACTTTGTTCGCACACCCAACAATATATATATATATATATATATATTATTAATTATAATATATATATATATATATATATATATATATATATATATATATATATATATATATATTATATATATATATTACTATTATATAAGAGAGGATAAGCAGGACCTCTTGGTCAACATGCCTGCTTGGCATTTATAGGGTATTTTGGTCATTTCAATTTACAATGGAGTAATACGATTGGTCAAAAAAGAATCTTACTGTAGCTACTGTATAAACTTGTTGAGTGATTTACCTAAACTACCCTTTGCTTATGTCATTGCTCATCACCCTTAAGATATGCATAGTTTTGAAAATGTGGGCCCATCTGACCATTTATTCTTACATGCCAGGCGTTTTATAGTAGCATCTGAAGTTCCACTTCCTATCACGTGGACCCTCTTTAATGTTTCAAAGTTCCAACTTTCAACACATCTTACATTTATGAAATTGCCATTTCCTGGAGTAACAAATGGGTTATGTCATGTTAAATATATACATATTAGCCTTTTTTTTCCAGCTATATTCTAACCCAAAGTACATCAATTTTCATTTTCCTTCCTTTCTGTGTGCACATTTTTGTATTACTTGTAGTCATTTTGCAAAACTTTTGTGGATAAAAATATTGAATTTAGTATTTTGATGTCCAAACTATTACTCTATCAGATTTTAATTTTGATTTTGGTTGGAGTAAAAAATTATTTCTTACAATAGATGTAGAAAATATATCAAAAATAAAATAAGATAGAAACCTAATACAATGGAAGCGATACAAGGTATTTATTGGAGAAAAAAATTCCTTTTGTAAAAATAAATTACAGAAATTTATCAAAAATAAGCAACATAGACCTAATACTCTAGACGTAATATAAGACTATTCCAAATGAAGTGAACATTTTTATTCAATAATTTATAATAGAAGAAAAATGAATTATGCACATAATAGCGATATGAAAAGAAAATGTAAAGTTATTGATGAGCAAGAAAAAATCCAGTAGTTTAGTATTATCAAACGACGTGATTAACTTGGTGCAAATTTAGTGCAACACTGCCGGAGGTATTAGTTTCTTTACAATGATATTAAGGATAAATTTTCTAATTAAATAGAAGAATGACATTTATTATGCTAATAACTTTTATAAAAATTAAGCAAAAAACTAAAAATATTACAGAAGAATTAAGAGAAAAAAAAAGAATTTAATTGGAATCCAAAGGCATTGATATATCTATAAAAATAAAAAATAAACAATAAAAATATTAAACTACATGCCTTAACTTCAGGAAAAAGATGTTTTCATTTAGTTGAAACACAAAAACAAATAATCACCTAGCTTGTAAAAATGATGAGTAAGTCTTTATACTATCAATGTATATAATTTAAGAAAATTTTTTACTCTTGCTAATTATCTCAACTTAAACATAATGTTATTGGGCCCATGCTTAGCATGGGTTATCCTTACTAGTATATATATATATATATATATATATATGAAAAAATGGCATGGTANTATATATCGCCTTGGTTTAATAATTGTGTCTCCAATCAGTCTATACAAAACACCTATCTCCCATTCATATGCATAATCTGAGAATGTAGAACAGACAAACAAATTATGGCAATTCAATCCATATGCCATTAAAATTTAAATATAAATATAATATGCTTTGTCTACAATATGTAGTCCTTTTAATCTTTACAAAGAAGTCATAATAATTTTAACATTTCTCATTATACTGCTTCATAGTCAAGGATGATTCAATCATTTTGAGCTAAATTGTAAAGTGATTTACCCAGTATCACAGTCATCATTTTAGAAATCTGTATTGTATTCTTTTTCTATTTTATTACTCGAACATATATTTAAATAACTAATAAAGTCTATTAAAAAATCAAGAACACGTGGGAAGATACTAGTAAACAGAAATTTTAGAATAAAAAAAGTGTAATTGAAGGGAACAAAATGCCAAGTTTGTGTCTACAAGTGAATGAAAACAGCTAGCAAACATCCAAAACTTTATTATGCAGAAGATTTTAAGTCAAAACTGGAAACTAAATCCTAGCTGGCATTCACCAAAATACATAGTATATTAACTATATGAAAACTCTGTGTCCTCCTCTCTGTTACTTCTTTCCCATGCATTTGTCATCAGCTATTAATGAATCTTTGTAATGGACTTCAATTTATCAATCAGGAACTCTCAATATCAAGTACCAATGCTCTTCTTTTTCTTCAGCTATATATGTTGACCATGAAATATTTGTAATGTAGTGTTTATCGTCGTAAACCTTCAAGTCCAAGCCTTACAGTTAACCAATTACAAACCTCACTCATTTCCTTTGGCACTGTGTAATGACCAAGCCTGCAGATAGAATAAGTTGGTGTAATTGAGACAACTCTTTCTTAAATAGTGACAAGTATAATTTTTCTGCTAGAGAAAAAGAAGGGTTACCCGTCGTAGGCTTTGAATTGAAGATTCCTGAATCCAGCTGAGCTCAAGACATGGTAAGCCCTCTCTCCATATCTATAAGGAACAACTTCATCGCCTAACAAGTACAAATTAGAGTGTAAGATGGATATAGAGGTTGACATTCTACATACTTCATATGAGTTACATTAGTCAATTTGCACTGAAAACATCAAGAGGCCTCTTTGGAGCAAGGTTAAGATAGCAACAACAACAACCCACTAAAATCCCACAAGTGGTGTCTGGGAAGGGTAGTTTGTACGCACACCTTACCTCTAACCCGAGGGAGTAGGAGGCTGTTTTCGATAAAGGTTAAGATAGCCTTATTCATAAGAACCGACAAGGTTTTAAAACAAATATTTGCGAGTGAAGTGCATACATTTTCCATGACAGAGTAGAATAGGTAAAGATGCAGCACATCTTGCAGCCTCGTGCGATCCTTCAATCTTGTTCCTCACATTCCTGCAGCATATCAGTAGTTAACTCCAAAGAACTTTTGTTTTGTAGAACAAAAAAAGAAAAGAAAAGAGAAACACGGGAGATTATTCTTCCTTTCCTTTCCTTTCCTTTTGGATTGTTCATTATTATAGTAAAAGCTTTTATATTTCAAGAAACTAACTTAATAGAATATATTCCGCACAGCTATATTGCTCGAACTCTCCGAAAATGTCGATGGATGCATGTCAGATCCTCCAAATGTAGCTGGAGGATTCGACACAGGTGCGGCGACTGTTTTTGAGAGTCCGCATAACATAGATTAATAGACATAAAGTTGGAGTAATACCTAGTGCATGTGATAAACCATATTATTCTTCAAGCTAAAAAGGAAAAGAAAAAGGAGAGAATCAACAGAGTTATATATTGGTTGAAAAATGATTTGCACACCTGGAACCAGGAAGCCACCCACTGAGACCTATGACAGCCCTCAAGTTGACAGGGTAAGGGTTTCCATTTCCATATTTCCCCTGCGCAAAGCAAGTTGCTGAGTAGAGTGCAGTAGCAGCACCCATGCTGAAGCCTCCAATACCAAGTTTAACTGTGTAATACATAGCAAATTGCTAATCAGAAAGAGGATTTAATTTTTTTAGGTGACAGTAGTACCACTCTAGACCTTAGTATGAAAAAGCGAAGGTCAGAGAGGAGGACAAATGAGCCAGCACTATGAGTCTGTGAGAAGTAGTGAGCATTCACATTAGCATTCATAATCTTACTGAATTAATTTTGAGATAAAGACTACAGAGGATATACCAGCTCTTTTAAGTTATACTAGTTTATAATGAAGTACGGTGAAGAACTTACCGTCAGCTGGTTCAGTTGACAGTAAGTTCGCGATATGTGCAACTGAAGCCTCTAAGCCTTCAAGATCATCAGTCGTGTCATCAGAAAGTTCTCCCGCGTCAAACCCTGGAATAAGATGCAGACTCCCTTTAGATGACAGGTGTAAAGGTCACGATAGCATAGTTTTCAGGTAAATTCTTACATGCAGTGCAAGGAAATCCACCAAGCATAGCCACAGGACGAGTCGGGGCTGTTGGACATATCCATTTGATCTGCAGGGTCATATAGGGAACAATTATAGTCTAGTCTAGGACAAGGAAGAATATACCTTAATTGAAAAGGAATGTTGCAAGAATGCACCCTAACCACAAAGAAAAAAGTTAGTTATCTGCATTCACCACTTACATTAGGAGTAGATAGGCTCTCCAAGAGTTGAGAAGAACTGCAAAAAGAAACAAGCAAAATTAGCAGACACTACAAAAAACAAAACATTGGTTGACTTTTTAGGTACAACAACAACAACAATATAACCAGTGAGATCCGACAAGTGTAATCCGATAGACGCTTGGCTCAAAGCAAGCATGCATAGTCGCACCAGAGAAATGCTTGAGTTTTCTTTAGGTAGAAAACTAATAATGGTTGCTTTGCATTTTCTCCTTTATCCTATTTAACCAAGAATTTAACATAAAAGTAAGCTAAAAAAACGTTTAACATTGAATGACTTCCTTATAGGACATGTCACAACGTTGACATTCTCTAAAACAATTTTTCTTCTCTTGTTTTATCAATGATCCCACGCTTCATTACAAACTTTATTCCAACAATTGGTACAGTGAACTCCACTAAGGGAACAGAATATCAGGCTAGTGAGTGATGCCATTATTTCTGTAGTTGCTTTTACATTTTGAAAGTGACACAAATGAAGGAAATAAACAGGTTATTTGAATAACAATTTGTAGGTTTCTCCAAAGGAAGTTCAAAGGCAATAAAGAATTGCAGAAGACAGGAAATACACTAAAGTGATGTCTTATCTTAGGTACTTTATCCAATTCCTTCGCTTCAGATTAGAGAAAGTTTGGCTTAAGGAAGCACAACAATGTATAAATGTGACACTCTTTTTTAAAAATTTAACCATAGAATGTTCGTTCGGCTTAAAAGCAAAAAAGAACCTACCTTGAGCCATTATCACCAAGACCGTGCAGCCAAATTATTGTAGCCTGGTGTTTTCCTTTAGGCCTCACCACATATGTCCTCCCGAACTCCAGAGTCCTCCTAGCCGTTCTACTTCCTGTAATATCGTTAACCAAGTTAAATTATTCCAGTGGAAAATGCTTAAAGGGAGAAAAATGTGTACTAATCTCATTATAACTAGCACAATGGGAATGTAACTTCACAAATTTAAAGCCTTAAGCTCTTTAGTTTCTTTCTTCTACAAATTGAAGCGACAAAGAACTGAATGTCAGTGGATAGTGGCAGTAAGGCCAAAAGTCCTTAAACTAATTATAACACTTCTAAAGGATGACATAATGCAATGTTTGGTGAAGAACATAAAAGAAAGAAAAACTTAAAAATTGCAACTAACCAGAGGTCATGGAAGGATTCACATAACTCATATCTGCCTTCAGAAATGAAACACAACCTTCACTATACTTTTGAAAGGCCACCTACAATAATGAACTGAGATGAGTTGAAGACAAGACAATGTAATAATGCCCTATTTATACACAAAAGGAGTAGGTGCAAAATCGAATAAAACATGTGAATATGCAAAAACAACTAAGTATGTGAGAAACAGCTGCAAATTGTGCCTAATACCACCACCTAGAAACTGATAAAGAAATATGGAGGGCATCAATGAAAAGGAATGTAAAGCAAATGGAAAAAAGCATGCAATCTTTTCAACCGCGGAAATAAGAGAATCAAAAGAAAAACCAGCAAAATCACAATTCATCCGTCCATTTTCCCTAAAGAGGGTTCTAGATTTTACAGAATGGAAAAGAATCTATACCAAATGCACAACTACAGCTTCAAGAATATTACTGAAAATAAGAAAGAATAATACCAAGTTGGTATAAAAGAAAATATCTTTCTTTTCAATCATTTGTTTATGTATTTTGATGATTGATGTGTACCCATTAACTTTAAAAAGTGAAGTTCGAATTGTCTAATTTATCATCATTACCACATTGTTATACATTCAAGAATCACAGAAATGATCAAGAATTTGAACGAGTGAGCATATATTGCTATTAGCTCACCAACTTGGAAATTCTTTAGGTGGAAGCTAGGGACAAACATATGAAAAAGCAAGTGAACTTTATACCCTCTCATTATCATTTTCTTGATTTGCCACCTATTTTGGCTATTTTACTCCCTCAAAGTCTTATTCTTGTGGGTACATATGGTTGCCTCAAGTCTCAAAGTCATCATAAGTTTTTGTTCGTTTGTACATATGAGTGCATGGACCGAACACTTATTGTCTTGTAGCAAATTCAAAATTTGTAATCCATGAGTTTGAAGGGAGCTAGCCTCAGAGCAACGGTAAAGTTTTATGGACGATTTAAAGGTCACATATTCAAACGATGTAAGCAGCCACTAAAACTGTTTACATCAGAAGAGTTAGCAAAGATACAGACAACCCGATTTAGCCACGGCAAAGCTAGCCTCTGGACTACGAACCAGGGTTCGGTCGAACACAATAGCTTTGGTTTACACCGTATATTGTCTTAAGAAATCCATTAAATATGTACAAATTACTAATTTAGAAACTAGTGACTTAAAGAAAATTAAAATCCCGAACCCATAAATTTCAAATTCTGGCTCCTCCTCTGAATTAACCAGTGAGCAAGCATGGCCACACCCTTAGGGCACGGCCTTTCCTCGTACCTTACGTGAATGCAGATGCTTTGCTCACGCACTGGCTTTTTTTATTTGAGTTTAGAGTACCACTCAAATTATACCATTTAAAAATGAATACAGTTTTTTGTATAAATATATATTGGTATGTGTGTACATACTACATATTTCGAGCTCAATGTATGCGTACGTTTGCACTTTGGTTAGAGGCTTAAACTGCTAATGCATCTCTGTCTCTTGCTCTCTGCTCTCAAGATTCACCTCAGCATGTATTTGTGCCAAGGATTGTAATTGTACTTTGAATTTATTGCACTATAGTCATAAAATAATTTTTTTGTTGAAAAGATAAAACATTTTTAACTATATCTCATAGAAAATATGTAATGTCAAAGCTAAATCCAATCTCAGAAATACAAGTTAACTATCAATAGAAAGTTCATTATAGTTAACAATCTCGTTTAAGGATTGAAATTACAGTTTGATGGTTCCCCTTGTCGTTGGCTGACCAGGCCTTTCTTAGACTTAAAAGGATGGGACGTGAGTGTGAGACGTAGCGTTTTACTTAATACGAGGCGTAAGCCCTATGAATCAAAAATTTTAATTTGTAAACTAATAAAATAGCATAAT
The DNA here is from genome assembly GCF_001879085.1 of Nicotiana attenuata. NCBI lineage: Eukaryota > Viridiplantae > Streptophyta > Magnoliopsida > Solanales > Solanaceae > Nicotiana > Nicotiana attenuata. Next base: position 276,876 of record NW_017670744.1, read on the forward strand.
AACAAAAAAGTATAAAAAGTGAATTAAAAGCCGAAAAATTAAAGAAATTTAAATAAACTTAGAGAAAATAAAATATCTAGCATGTTTTTATAAGTTAAAACAATGAAATAATATTAAAGTTATTATGAGATACAAATCAATTATAACGTCTTAAGTTTCAAACAATTAAAAAAATTAAAATTTCTTAAAATGTATTATCAAACTACATTTTACCTTTTAAAAAGTTAATAATCAATATACTTTATCAGTACTATAAGTTAAAATATTACTCCTTCATGAATAAATACAAAAATATATTTAACTATCAAAATAATAAAATTCTATAATTCTGAGAGGCATATGAACAAAGACATGACCAATAACAAGTGAAAATATAAATTTCACTATCTATTTTCAAAAATATTCAATGATATTCATCCTAACGATTTTCTTAATTATTAAATTTGCAATACTAAATTTATTATTCAAGTTACTCTCATCTTCATATATCTATAGGTGAATAGAATTTTCAATTTTTATTTATTAAATAATTTTGAGGGTCAACGATATTAATTAAGACATTCGACGCATGATTTGCATAAGGGATCTAATCTATTAATCATCTTATCTTATGGTTATCTTGACTAAGTCATAGGATATTATCTTGTTAATCTCTTGTTACTGATTGGTAGAGTTTGAATAAGTCTCTTCATAATTTGGAGCATCTTTAGGAGTAGATATTAGTTCCTCTTATATAGGAGCTTCTGTAGCAGATACTTAACTTTACTTTAGCTCTAGTTTGTTGTAATTTATGTATTTAAGGCTTGTTATCAGATTCAATACAATCATCCTTTGACCTCCTTATCACTTGAACTTTATATGGTATCAGAGCATCAATAAACTCCACCAAGTTAGATCCAATTCATTCTTTAAACTTACGCATCCATGGTTTCAGTTATCAACTCTGGTGATGCTACTACTGCCAGCAGCAATCCTATAGCCTCCGTTATCACTCATCTGGTACAATTTAATCTTGTTGCTCAGTTACCTATTAAACTACAAAGTAACCTCAACTACTCAACCTGGAAAACCCAACTTGTGATGCTATTAATTGGTCATCAACTCATGGGACATCTTGACGGAACCACAATTGCACTGTCACCTACTATTATCCAAAATAATCTTACTGTACCAAATCCCAAGTATCAAATCTGGTTCTCTCAGGATCAATTGATCCAACAAACAATGATGGCATCTGTCGATCCTATCATTGCTCCAACTGTTGCCACGGCTTTATCTGTTAACAAAGCATGGGAACTCCCTCACACGGCTTATGCCAACAAGAGTCATACTCACATCCTTAGCTTGTGAGATCAATTGCAAAACTCCAAGAAGGCCTCAAAATCCATTGCAGAGTATTTACATGAGGTTCGCTCTCTCTCTGATGTTCTCAAAGTTGCCGGTTCACCTGTCACTGATGACAAACTTGTTATCAAAATTCTAAGTGGCATTGGCCCTGTGTATCGCGAAATATTTGTTGCGATACGCGCATGAGACTCCTCTCTGAGCTTTGAGGAATTATTTCACAAGCTCACATATCACGAGCTTTTGCTCAAACACCAAGACCTTGAAAAATTATCTTCTATGATTACAGCAGTTGTAGCCTAGAAAACCAACACGCCTACTCAATTCAACAGAACAACCGTCGTTTCAACAATCAGCCCTGGAAATCATCTCAGCCTCCCCAATAATCAGCAAAATTTGAGACAATCTAAGCAATATATCAAATGCCAATTGTGCCAAAAGATTGGGCACACGGCAGATGTTTGTCGCTCCAAGTCACACAATCACTTTGAAGCTAAAGTTAACTTTGCTTATGGCATGCAGTCAACTGAAACTCCTGGGTTCTAGACTCTGGTGCAATGCACCGTGTCACTGCAGAGCCTTACAACCTTGAGGAGTATAAAGGAAACAAGGAAATATCCATGGGCGAATGTAAAATCATTCCCATCACTCATACTGGTTCAACTCAAATACAAGCATCTAAAACTGCTTTCAAGCTTTCTAACACTCTTTGTGCTCCACAAATTTTTTTTAAAAAAAAAATAAAAAAACTGATTTCAGTTGCTAAGTTTTGCCAAGATAACCTAACATCTGTTGGATTTTTTCCTTTTACTTTTGTTGTGAAGGACCTGCATACTCTGAAGCCGCTGGTACAAGGCCGGAATAAAAATGGACTCTATGAATGGCCGCATCTGCAACCCACACCACCATTAGTCAGCCTTGCCTCCATTAAAGCCCCACTTCACCTCTGGCATTATCGATTGGGTCGTTCACATTCTACAATTTTAAATTTTCTTTTGAAGAAGTTTTCGTTACCTGTTGCTACCAAGGAATTTTTTTTTTTAATTTTGTAATGCTTGTTCTTCTAATGAAGCACATCGTTTGTCATTTCAGCGACTCACTTTGTCCAGTAATAATCCTCTTTAGATTATTTTTAGTGATTTATAGGGACCATTACCCGTTTTATCACTAGACAAAGAATTATATTACTGTATTTTTGTTGATCAGTACACCAAATATACTTGGTCGTATACACTTAAAAATAAAAGTGAGGTTGCGTGAATATTTAAACAATTTTATCCTTTGGTAGAAAATTTCTTCAATTTATACAGATGGAGGCGGTGAGTTCATAGGCCTTCAACCCTATCTTCAGCAAAATGGCATTGAACACTTAATTTCACCTCCCTACATACTACAACGTGTTGCCATAGCTGAACGTCGACATCGACATATTATTGAAACTGCTAAGACTCTTCTTCATGAAGCATCTTTACCACCTAAACTATGATCTTTTGCCTGACATCATGCTGTCTACCTTATTAATAGACTTCCCATACCCATCCTAAATAATCAGTCACCTTACCAAAAGTTATTTGGTTAATCTCCTAACATACCATACTAAAAGTTTTTGGTTGTCTTTGTTACCCATGGCTTAAACCTACAAAAATAAACTTGAACCCTGATCCACCCCGTGTGTATATTTAGGTATTTCTCACACTCACCATGCTCATATCTGCTTTGACCCGGCATAGTCTAAAATTTTCATAAGTTGTGATGTTCCCTTTTAAAAATTGTTCGTACATTTACAAAAAAATGCTTCCAAAGTATATTGGGAAGTAGTTAACTCAAAAGAGGACAGTCCATATACAATTCAAATTCCACCTTCCTCTATCCCATCGCTTATTCCAGTCTTTTTAGAGTCCAACTTTCAACATTCTACTGATTCCAATAGAGATATTCACTCCAACATCAACAACCAAGTACCAGCAGCTGCAGAGAATTCAGGTAATACAGAACTCCCTGCTCCTTCTTCTTTGCAACTCCCCGCACTTTCTCCTTCACAAAATACTGCTAGAAATAAGCAACAACCTCCTCTTTTGCTCACATATCAGAGACGTAGAACAACAGCCAGCAACATGCCATCCCAATAACCATTATCAACCACCAGAGAAGCCCCTCCTCCACCCTCCACTTCGGCACCCTCTTGTAGTATAAATACCACAAACCCATCTACAACTGATCCCTCCCCTGTAATACCACCAGAACCAACTCGCATTGTAACCAAGTCTCAGAATAACATTTTCAAGCGCAAAAGAACATTCTCTTTTCTGACCCATTTGTCTTCTATGCCTGTAACATTCAAACAAGCTGACAAACATGAAGAGTGGAGACAAGCAATGAAACCCGAATATGATGCTTTGATGAAAAATCAAACTTGGGAATTGGTATCGCGAGATCCATCTACAAATGTTATGGACTACAAATGCTTGTACCGAATCAAAAGAAAGACGGATGGTTCCATAGAACGTTACAAAGCTTGTCTAGTTGCAAAAGGGTTCACGCAACGTCCTGGCTTAGATTTTCATGAGATATTCACTCCCGTTGTTAAACCGACAACAGTAAGGCTAGTGCTATCAATAGATGTGCAACACAGATGGCCAATCCATCAGCTTGATGTAAATAATGCTTTCCTACAAGGGAAATTGGATGAAGAAGTTGTTATGTCTCAACCTCGAGGCTTTGTTAATCCCTAATTTCCATACCATGTTTGCAAACTGAAAAAGGCTATTTATGGCCTCAAACAAACCCCCCGAGCTTGGTATACTGCCCTGCGTGAACGTTTACAGAAAATGGGCTTTGTTAAATGTCAATCTGACACCTCTTTATTTGCATTGAGGCATTTGGCTGCAACTATTTATGTGCTCATCTATGTTGATAATATTTTGGTCACCGAAAATCATCCACTATTGATTAAATTTGTTATCAGTTCCTTGGCAGATCGATTTTCATTGAAGGATCTTGACCAAATACATAAACGGGCCCTTTAAGTTGTTCCCAACGATTAGATGGTCACCTTAACTGAGCTCATTTTCAGTTAGATACTTTAAGTGATTTTAAAGTGTGTCTTGCAAATATTTCGCGCTGACATGGTAATTCAGTTGTGTCTTAATTAAAATCGAGCGCGTGAGGACTTCTATTACAGTTTTATTTTTAATTTTCACTTTAGATTATTTTTACGTGGGGCCCACACCACATTTATTTTTTCTTCACCCTCACTCTATCACTCTCTTTTCTAAAGCAGACTCCGAACTCACCGTCTCTTTTGCCGGCCCGGCCTTTTTTCTTCGAAATTATTTCCGCCTTCTCCCCCAAAATATTTCAATACAACCAACAAACCTTCCATAGCAAAGCCCAAGGTTGACTAGCAATAATCAGTAAAAAAAACAAGTGATTTTTGTCCGAGTTCATCATGCCGCCCATTTGTTAAAGCTCAAATTTGTATTGAAATTAGAGAATATTTGCTTAATTGGTGAAGAACCCAGATGAGGCGGGTTCAAAGGGAAAAATTAGATATTGAAGATCTATTGGGTTTCTCTTTTTGTTTCCTATTCTTTACGTCCAGTCAGTCTTCCGGTCGCTGCCGCCGATGGCGTCGCCGTCGTCTCAGCAATTTCCACCGCCGCCACCTGCAAGTGATTTGCACCCTAGTTTACCGTTGTCGTTTATATTTCTCAAGATCTTGAATTTGACTCATCTTTCTCTTCAAAATTTTTTGACAAAATTTCCTTTCTAATAACCACTCTATTAAAAATCAGAGTTGGAGAAAAATACATGTAATAATTGTGAGAGAAGCCTACTGAAAATTTCTAAGCTTTATGCTAAAGATAAAGCAAAGCTCTTGTTGGGAACATGTAGACGATAAATATTGAGAGAAGAAATGGACAAAAATCAAAAATTAAAATGGGGGTGGGGAAGAGGATGAACTGTTCTTTTCCATGAAAGATAATGAACATTTTGTAAAAAAAGGGAAATTGATTTTTAGTTTTTTCCTGGTTTTTTAATTATATGTGATAATTTTTTGTTTCAAATTACATGTGTCATTATTTGATTGGCTCATTTGACATGTCAACAGCAAGTAGATCACACGCGGGGTAGGCTGACTTGGTCGGTATTTATTTGATACACTTTGCAGCCTCTTAAAGTGTCTAACTGAAAATGAGCTCAGTTGAGGTGGCCGTCTGATTGTTGGGAAAAACTTAAAGAGGTCGTTTATGTATTTCGCATTTAAACTATTTCTTGGGTGTTAAAGTTAAGCAAGTACCAAATGGTCTCATTTTATCTCAATCCAAATATATTCTGGACATTCTTTCTGAATTGGATATAGATAATTGTAAAGGTGTTTCTACTCCTATGTGTTCCAGTCAACCGTTTCGGGTAGTCGATGGTTTCCCCCTACTGATGCAACACGCCACTGAAGCACCCTTGGTAAATTGCAGTATTCTCGGCCTGATATATCTTATGCAGCCAATAAATTATCGCAATTTATGCATGCCCCGACTGATGAACATTGGAAAGCGGTTAAAATAGTACTACGGTATCTCAAAGAAACAGCAAGTGCAGGCATTCACATCCTTCGCAGCTCAGACTCTAATCTGTATGTGTATGCTGATGCCGATTGGGCAGGCGACCCGAATGACAGGATATCTACATCAGGTTATATCCTTTTCTTTGGTCTGAATCCAATCAGTTGGTCATCAAAAAAGCAACATGTCGTAGCTCGCTCATCCACCGAAGTAGAGTACAAATCAGTTGCCAAAGCACTTTCGGAGCTCACTTGGGTGCGAAACTTACTCCGTGAGTTACATGTCACCATTTTGAAGACGCCAACAATCTTCTATGATAATGTTGGAGCTATTTATTTATCTCACAACCCAGTATTTCATACCCGCATGAAACATGTTGCTGTAGATTTCGCATATGTCCGCGACCAAGTTCAAGGTCATCAAGTTCATGTTAAGCATACTCATGCTTGTGATCAACTTGCTGATTCATTCACCAAGCCACTACTAAACCAGCCTTTGCTAGGTGTCATTCCAAGTTAGGCATTGTTGCACCATGTCTAACTTGAGGGGGTGCATTAACCATCTTATCTCGTGGTTATCTGAACTAAGTCATAGGATATTATCTTGTTTATCTCTTTTTGCTGATAGGTACAGTTTGAATAAGTCTCCTCATAATTTGGAGCATCTTTAGGAGTAGATATTAGTTCCTATTATACAGGGGCTTCTGTAGCAGATAGTTAACTTTACTTTAGCTCTAGTTTGTTGTAATTTATGTATTTAAGGCTTGTTATCAGATTCAATATAATCATCCTTGACCTCCTTATCACCTGAACTTTGTATAATCCTCTACAAAAAGTATAGGAATCAGGTCGTGTATAGTTCTAGATCCAACGGTGGAGTACGCCAATGGAGTTGTTGTAAGAACGGACAAGATGTTCCAAATAGGATTAATTGGGGTTTGAAATGGTTACTTGTAAATGAGACTGGTAATTGGATGATGATCGATTACGTTTGAAGTAATTTGAAGAATATGAACGTCGGACGGAAACCGGAGCAAAGATTTCTCCTGTTAGGAGAACGGTTGCTCGTGAGACTACCTACAAACTCAAAAGTACGACTGCATGCAAGTATGTATAGATTATTGCATAAACTTAGACATGATGCAAATTCCCTTTGGACCATGAAGACTGTCTTTGGACGGTGAGGATGACGTCCTTAGACCATGATATCCCGGGCCATGAATTGTACGGTAAAGGATTCGCATGCCATGAAATGATGTTCTCGGGCCATGAATATGGTGTCTCCAAACCATGACGCCTTTGAATAATGATGTGCAAGCTTAAGAGATCCTCAGGACATGGCATGGTGTCTTCTGGCTATGAGGATGATGCCTTCGGACTATGACGCCTTTGGACAAGTTGGCTATGCATCAGCCAATGAAGTACAGAGACATGATACCTAAGGTAATAACAAGACAAAGCATAGTCTTGTGTAGAGTTTGGGGGCAGAGCTTAGCCCCGAGAGAAGAGGATAATGCAAGATTTAGAATAGAGCAACACTTATGCAAAGGGAAACAATGCTTAGTCTCATGAGAAGGCAGTGCTTAGCCTTATGCGAGTGGGGAGGCAGGGCTTAGCCTCATGCAGGAATCGAGACAGGGCTTAGTATCATGCAACGAGAAGGCAATGCTTAGCCTTATGCAAATAGGGAGGCAGGGCTTAGCCTCATGCAAGAATTAAGACAGAGCTTAGTCTCATGTAACGAGAAGGCAATGCTTAGCCTTATGCAAATGGGGAGGCAGCGCTTAGCCTCATGCAATATTCAAGACAGGGCTTAGTCTAATGCAATGAGAAGGCAATGCTTAGCCTTATGCAAATAGGGAGGCAGGGCTTAGCCTCATGCAAGAATTGAAACAGAGCTTAGTCTCATGCAAAGAGAAGGCAATGCTTAACCTTATGCAAATAGGGTGGCAGGGCTTAGCCTCATACAAGAATTGAGACAGAGCTTAGTCTCATACAACGAGAAGGAAATGCTTAGCCTTATGCAAATAGGGAGGAAAGGCTTAGCCTCGTACAAGAATTGAGACAGAGCTTAGTCTCATGCAACGAGAAGGCAATGCTTAGCCTTATGCAAATAGGGAGGCAGGGCTTAGCCTCATGCAATAATTGAGATAAAGCTTAGTCTCATGCAAAGAGAAGGCAATGCTTAGCCTTATGCAGGTAGGGACAAAGGGCTTAGCCTCATGCAAATGTAAGAGTAAGAGTGAAGTATTCTTAGCTGGCAATGTATTTATGCATGGCGATTCGGTTGTGGTGATGATGCTTCTGGCGATGACCTATCTTGCATCCAAAGAAAATTTGTGAGTTTTCCGGGGAAGGTTGGTTCGTGCCTTTGTCTGCTTGCTTTGCTCTGCTCTGCTCTGGCCGAGGATCCTGTTCAAGTCACCATGGGGAGCACTTGGCTAGAAAATAAAGTTTCTTTTCAAAAAGTATGCGTGTATGGTTTTCAAAGACATAGTAATATGCAAATTAGAAATTAGTTAGATGAACCAGTAACTGTGACGTTATTAGAGACATTGCAATCTTCTTTGCCATAGAATTTTGAGGGTCCTCCTCAAAATTCTGCCCCGGTTATCTAAATGACCTTCTGGCTATTCCGTATGTAACGTTGTTGGCTGAACTTGCTTCGGAACTTTAAGGGTCCTCCTCAAAATTCTGCCCCAGTTTTGATTGTGGGGAAAATGGAAATTTTATTGAATATTAACCGAACCCACAATGCTGCCTACGTATCCCCTCTTAAACAGGAATCAGGTCAAGCGTAGTTCAATTACAATATATGAAGAAACATAAATGGTTTACACATAGTATCTTTTGACTGCATCTGAATTAATAGGCTTTAGCCAGATTTCTCCATCCATTTCTGCGAGTATGAGTGCTCCTCCTTTCAATACTCTATGAACCATGTAAGGACCTTGCCAGTTAGGTGAAAATTTCCCTTTGGCTTCATCTTGATGTGGAAAGATCCGCTTCAACACCAGCTGCCCCGGTGTGAACTATCTTGGTTTGACCCTTTTGTTGAAAGCTCTGGACATTCTATTCTGATAAAGCTGACCATGAACACTGCATTCATCCTTTTTCCATCTATGAGGGCTAATTGCTCATAGCGTCTCCTTATCTATTCTGCATCACTGAGTTCGGCTTCTTGTATGATCCTTAAAGAAGGAATTTCTACCTCGGCGGGAATGGCAGCCTCGAACCATAAACCAGCAAATAGGGAGTTGCCCCGGTTGATGTGCGGATTGTGGTACGGTATCCCAATAAGGCAAATGGTAACTTCTCGTGCCATTGCTTGTGATTCTCTACCATTTTCCTTAGTATCTTCTTGATGTTCTTGTTGGCAGCTTATACGGCTCCGTTCATTTAAGGCTTGTATGTTGTGGAGTTTTTGTGCTTGATTTTGAAAGTTTCACACATGGCTTTCATCAGATCACTGTTGAGATTGGCGGCATTGTCAGTGATGATGGACTCGAGAACCCCGAATCGACAAACAATACGATCCCTGACAAAATCTGTGACGACTTTCTTGGTTACCGCTTTGTAGGACGCAACTTCAACCCACTTAGTGAAGTAATCGATGGCCACTAAAATGAACCTGTACCCGTTCGAAGCAGTGGGTTCGATTGGACCAATGACATCCATTCCCCAGGCAGCAAAAGGCCAAGGTGCACTAGTTGCATTGAGTTCATTTGGCGGCACATGTATCATATCTGCATGTATCTGGCATTGATGGAATTTCTAGACATACCGGATGCAATCTGTTTCCATAGTCATCCAAAAGTATCCAGCCCTGAGTATCTTCTTGGCTAGAACAAAACTGTTCATACGTGGGCCACAGGTTTCGGCATGTATTTCCTCGAGCAATTTGGAAGCTTCTTTGGCGTCAACACACCTTAATAATCCTAGATCAGGTGTTCTTCTGTACAAAATTCCTCCTCTTTGGAAGAAATGATTGGACAACCTCCGTAGTGTGCGTTTCTGAGTATGGTTCGCCTGCTCTAGGTACTCTCCTTTTGCCAAATATTCCTTGATGTCGTGGAACCATGGATTTCCATTTGTTTCTTCTTCGACATGAGCACAGTATGCCGGCTAATTGTGGATTCTCACCGGAGTGGGATTGATGAAATTTTTGTCTGGATGTTGTATCATTGAGGACAGGGTGGCCAATGCATCTGCAAATTCATTCTGGATTTTGGGGACATGCCGGAACTCTATCTTTGTGAAGCTCTTCATCATCTCTTGTACGTGACGTATATATGGCAGTATCTTGGTGTTTTTCGTAGCCCACTCTCCTTGTACCTGATGCACCAGCAGGTCTGAGTCACCGATTACCAGCAATTCCTAAACATTCATGTCGACGGCCAAATTGAGCCCTAATATGCAGGCTTTATACTCAGCCATATTATTGGTGCATGGAAACCTGAGTTTTGCAGACATCGGGTAGTGCTAACCGATTTTCGGTACCAAGACGGCTCCGATACCAACTCCCTTGAAATTTTCAGCTCCGTCGAAAAACATTCTCCAACCGTCGTAGGCTTCAGTAATGTCCTCTTCTACGAATGATACTTCTTCGTCAGGAAAATACATTTTTAGTGGTCCGTATTCTCCTCCAACAGGATTTTCGACAAGATGATCTGTCAACGCTTGTCCTTTGACTGACTTCTGAGTTACATAGATGATATCGAACTCAATTAGCAATATTTGCCACTTGGCCAGCTTCTCGGTAGGCATAGGCTTCTGAAAGATGGATCCATCCTTGATATGAGGTATGTGGTATAGGCACAGAAGTAGTGCCTCAATTTCTGAGCTATCCATGTCAGAGCACAGCAAGTGCGTTCTAGCAGAGAGTACCGTGCTTCATAAGGTGTGAACTTCTTACTCAAGTAATATATGGCTTGCTCATTTCTTCCCATCTCGTCATGTTGTCCCAAAACACAACCAAAAGCCCCATCTAATACAGAGAGGTAGAGTAGCAGTGGTCTACCAGGCTCTAGAGAGACTAGGACTGGCGGTGTGGACAGGTATTCCTTGATTTTGTCAAAATCCTTATGACAATCATCAGTCCAACTAGTTGCAGCATCCTTATTCAGCATTTTGAAAATTGGTTCACATATTACTGTGGACTGCACTATGAAGCGGATGATATAATTGAGGCGTCCCAGGAAACTCATCACGCCCTTGTTGTTCTTCGGTGGTGGTAATTCTTGGATAGCTTTAACCTTTGACGGGTCCAACTCGATTCCTCAGTGGCTGACGATGAATCCCAACAATTTTCCCGCAGGAACTCTGAGTGCACATTTTGCGGGGTTCAATTTTAAATTGTACTTCCGTAGCCGGTCAAAGAACTTCTTCAAGTCTGCTATGTGATCTGCGGCTTTCTTGGATTTAATGATGACGTCGTCAACATATACCTCTATTTCCTTGTGTATCATATCATGGAAGATGGTCGCCATGGCCCTCATATAGGTGGCCCCAGAATTCTTCAGACCGAATGGCATCATTTTGTAGGAATACACTCCCCATGGTGTAATGAAAGCTGTTTTCTCTGCGTCTTCTTTGTCCATCCAAATCTGATGATAACCCGCGAAGCAATTACAAAGGATTGGAGTTCATGATTGGTGCAATTGTCGATCAGAATGTGTATATTTGGTAGTGGGAAATCGTCCTTGGGGCTTGCTCTGTTTAAATCCCGATAGTCAACACATACCCTGACTTTCCCATCTTTCTTTGGAACTGGTACAATGTTGGTTAACCAGGTTGGGTACTCAACTACCCGGAGGACTTTGGCTTTGATCAGCATACTTGAAATTCTAGTTTTTAAAAAAGTATTCATACTTCTCTGCAATTTTTTTAAATATGATATTATACTAATCATCATTTATTTTTATTTTTAAATATCAACACCGCTTAGGAAAGTTTTTGTGTATGCCCTACCTATCTACTTCATTATATGTATCGGGTAATGGTTAAACCAGTTGACATAAAACTTGAAAAACATTATTGGAATGTGGAATATTAATATCCTTTGACATTCTGAGAAAGGGTGTCGACAATCTTTTCAAGTGAAAAACAACTTTTCTGCCCACCTTTTGGAGGGAACGGGGGGTTATTATAATGAAAATTTTGAATGTCAACTCCATTACTCCCACTCGGAAAGAAGAATCCATTAATAGTACTACTATATATTATTTTAGATAATTATTCTATCTACCGAGGAAATTCAGGTTCAAGCTTTGGTGGGGATAATTTTAAACTTAAATGCAACATATTCTGCTGGCACTTAATTTGTCAAATTAGTACTAGTTGTTTAACAGTTGTAAATGATACACTTTGGAAAGGAAAAAATAAATAGAAAATGCCTTTTCTATATCTAAATGATTGTTGTCCCTATGAATAGATCAGGTGTTTAGGCGAAAATAAATACATATTAATAGTATTGCTCTCGCAACTTAAATTTTCAGACATGACAATCACACAAATCAATAGGCAAAATGAGAAAGGAAACAGATATTTAGTGAAATTGAATCTCTATAGATGAATATTATTGTAGGGTAAAACTGCATAAATCTGTCACTTTTTCTCTTTTCTTTGGTATATTTTTTATTTGTGTACGCGGTTTCAATTCTTGCAGTGTGACCTTTATTCCCAATGCCATTCACAATGGTGGTAACTAAAAGAGAAGCACCACCAAGGTAACCGGAGGTCTCGAGTTCCAGCTCTTGAAATGGAAAAAATTCAGGTAGAGAAAGCTTCTCTTATAATGTGCCTTACGTGGTGCGGTGCGGATTCGAATTAATCGAGCTCCAATTCAAGTATCTGACACTGACATCTCCCAAGTCCGAACTCATAATATTTTAAAACTATCTGCTTACGCGAAATAATTAAGCGTCAAGGAAAAGAATATATTTTAACCAAAAAGAAAAAAAAATAAAAGAGAAGCATCTCCCAAGTCCGAACTCGTAATATTTTAACACTATCTGCTTAAGTGAGATAACTAAGCGCCAAGGAAAAGAATAAATATTGTTAAGTAGGCAGGATAATGATATACCAAGAACCAATTCCCTTTTCGTCTTTTTTTCTCTTGTTAATTAGTAATGGCATAGGGTGGTGAGTTAAATACTTTTTGTCCGAAATTATATTATGTATGTACAAAATTATATTACCTATATCAATCAAAATTACTCTTATACATAATATATTAAATATTGAATTTTCTTTGCGAATTTTCTAACTTCGCCACAGTAATTTAGAAGTACTTATTAGTTTAGTAATATGACCACTGCATGAATTATGCGCCCCTTCTAGTTATTGAGAGGATTATCAGAGCCAAATAAAATTTACACTGAGGCACTGAACTTAGGGATACACATATTTAGGGCACTATATATTGCAGTGGTCGACCTAGGTACACCCATTGTTCTCAATTTGGATTAAGATATAATAAATGTAAAACTTGTAAAATATATATTTATCATATAAGATTCGGCGGCATAGAAATACTGCAAATTCATTAATTCACCAGGTGTATTAACAAGAGGTCGCGGAAAGAGAACAGTAGAATTTCTTTAAATCCATAAAAGCTATGATTTGATTGTTTAAACAAAAATAAATGAAGGAAAAAGAAAAACCTATAAAAGATGCCATGACAATATGGCAACATTCATCGAATACAATATTATTCTTGATCGATTTAGACCCGTTGAACTCTAAAGATAGATAGAACAATAAACAAAGACGTATTCATGATTTTAAAATCAGTACGTTGTGATATAGGTACACGTGAATTTAATAACTTATATATTTTTAAAATTTTACTAAATATCTATAAGTTTGATGATGAATCCAATTATTATTATAATATTAATATGAGATTCAAATCGTAATATTACAATTGATCTCTCAGTCATTAAATTGTTCTCTTTAAGATATTTCTATTCTGATGGTCTTTAATCATTTCGCCTGATCTAATCAAATTAAATTAATTAGATCACTGTTTATAACCACGTTGGTTTCCATACCATAAATTCACTCATCGATAATTAATTAACTGTAAACATGCTAATTTCAAATAATAGTACTAGATTCTAAAATTGCTAATTCTTTATGCTTCAACAAAAAGACATAGGATCTTTTATATACTGTTTCGCAAAATAATATGGTGTTTCTACTACTAGAAAAGATGTCCATATCAGTGTAGAAAGCATTTATTCTTTTATTTCGTCTTTATTTGGTATTTTAGTTGAACTTTTTCCCTGTCTCTTTTCCACATCCCATCGTAACATACTTAATATTCTTATTTCCTTTTTCTAAAATAAAGAATTTTTTCCCTAACAGATCTTTCCCACATCCCATCGCAACATACTTAATATTCTTATTTCCTTTTTCTTTTCATACCCCTTTGTCCCTTTTGAGTTTGGTAGATGTTCGCTTACGATCTTTGAGTCTCCGGGAAGCCTGTTGAGATACAAGAAGAAAGTGTTGTTACTTAGTTAGTTTTAATTGGGCTGTTACTTAGTTTTGGGTCATTTTTCTCTACATTTCATATTGGGCCTAGATTGTAGTTATTTATATCTGTATGTAGTGGACCAGCCCAATACATTTTATACAGAAGGGGATTATATTTTGTAACAGACGGTTGATTTTTTGATTCTCTCTCTAATGGAAAATATCTAGAAGTTTCCTCCTTTCTTCCTCTCTATTACTCTTTCTTCGATCTCATCGTTAATGGAGTTTTATCATGGTATCAGAGCCTAGCTCTGGATAGATTACGAGGTTATCCATCTTCTGAGGCTACAATCGTTTAGTTGTATCGGAGTTTTGTCGAGATTCCGCTGTTCTCTCCGATTTGGTTTTGGGTTTCTTCATTCCGGCGAATCTTCATCGGTATTTTGGGCTTCCTTCTTCCTTATTGATGAACATGATGGACAGCAAACATCTCCTGGCAATTGACCAATTTTTGGAGTTATTTGAGGTGCCGATTTCGACCTAGGGTTTTGCTGGTTCCGGTGACTTTTCTTTACAAGGCCGTTGTTCCTTCCGGTCGCGAAGGAAACTTGGTAACCCTAGATATCTTTGTTCTCTTGTTTCATTGTGAGTGTAGTTTTTTTTTCCTGATTAATTGCATGCAAAATGCCGAACAATGATGGTTCTGAACCTGTATTACCAACTGCTTCTTCTGTTTCTCGATCTGCTTTTCATGAGGACGATTATACGCATCCATGTCATCCTTTTTATGTTTATCCGTCCGATATTTTAGGATCTTCTTTAGTTTCTGTGCATTTTGATGGTACTGGGTACGAGAGTTGGAGACGAACCATTCTTGTGACTTTATCTGTTAGAAACAAACTGGATTTCATTAATGGAATCTCAGTTAAACCTCCTGATAGCTCTCCTTTAGCGAGACAATGGCAGAGGTGTAATGATTTGGTTGTCTCTTGGTTGATTAACTCCCTATCCAAAGATATTGCTCGTAGTGTTGAGTACTCTGAACTTGCCAAAGATATTTGGAGTGAGTTGGAGGAAAGATATGGTCAGGCAGATGTTGCAAGGGTTTTTGAACTCAAAAAGGAACTTGCTCACATCTCACAATGATCGCTTGATATTGCTTCTTATTTCAACAAAATCAAGCAATTGTGGGATGAAATTGATGCCTTGTCAATTAGTAGGGTCAGGTCCTGTAGTAACTGTGGTTTCAAATCTGACTATCAAAGGGATAATGATGTTCAAAAGGTGTACCAATTTTTGATGGGTCTCAATGATATATATGTGCAAACCAGAAGCAATATTTTCATGATTAAACCATTTCCATCTGTGAGTACTGTCTACAGCATATTATTGTCAGATGAGAAGCAGAGGCAGGTCTCTACCTCTCCTCAGTTTCTCCCTACATCTGCATCTTTCAATGCTGGAGTCTCTAAACAAGGTTTTCCTTCCAAAGTCAATTTTGACACACAAAGACCCCTTACATGCAAATATTGTAAGAAACCTGGTCACACTATTGACAAGTGCTACAAGTTACATGGGTATCCTTCAAATTTCAAGTTCACAAAAGGGACTGCCAGTAGGAAAGTTGCAGCTCATGTTGAACTAAGTTCTCCCTCTCCTCCTGTTAGTGTGATTTCTGATTCTGACAAGCCATCTGAGTCTAGTAATGCTCCAATGATTTCTGGTTTAACACAAGATCAAGTTTCCCAACTGATGATGTTACTGCAACATTCTCATGTATCTGTTGATTCCTCCTCCACTCCCACTCTTATGGCTTCTGCCAACTTTGCTGGTAAGCTGTTGTCAGAAAGTATTTCTCTCAAGTCATGCATGCTTTCACAAGTAGATAGTTTTATTTGGATAATAGATTCTGGAGCTTCTGATCATATGACTTCTCATAAAGAACTTCTATTCAATCTAAGGACACCGCCTATACCTTGTCTAGTTTCTCTTCCAAATGGTTACAAAGTAAAGGTCCATTTAATAGGATCCTTAAATTTGTTTCCAAATTTCACAATTCATCATGTTTTGTATGTTCCTTCTTTTCAATACAATCTTATTTCTATTCATAAGTTGTTGGAACAATACAATGGGGTTATCTTGTTTACCAGAACACTTTGTGCTATACAGGCCCCTTCTCTGAAGATGCCTTTGGTTCTTGGTAAATTGCACGACAATCTCTACAAGCTACTTCTTCCACCTGTTGTTTCTTCTAGTGCTGCCTCCAGCTATTCTTCTAGTGCTATTTCTCATGTTTCCTTTCCTGTTAATTCTCCTGCTTGTGTTTTTCCTGAGATACAAAATGATGCAAAAAATGTAAATGTTGCTGATGCTGGTGTAACACATGTTAGTACTGATGCAAATCTGAATAATATCAATAAAATGGATGTTGTTTGGCATTATAGACTTGGACATATTCCTTTTTCTAAAATGAAACATATATATGCTTGGGTCACATTTATCCTCCAAACAATCTTTTTCTTGTCCAATATGTCCTTTAGCCAGGCAAACTAGATTACCATTCCCTGATAGTAGCATACAATCCACAAAACCTTTTCAATTGATCCATTTTGACACCTAGGGTCCATATCATTCTCCCACTTATTCTGGCTCAAAATATTTTATGACTATTGTTGATGACTATTCAAGAGCCACTTGGACACACCTTATGGGAGCCAAAAGCAATGCTTTTGACCTCCTAAAAGCTTTTATTGCTATGACTGAAACTCAATTCTAGCTGAAAGTCCAGCAAGTCAGAAGTGACAATGCTTTAGAATTGGGGTCCAATATACTTGGTTCCAAGTTCTTTTCTGAAAAAGGAATATTGCATCAGACAACATGTCCTCACACTCCACAACAAAATGGAGCTGTAGAAAGAAAACACAGGCATCTTTTGAAAACTGCTAGGGCCCTACTTTTCCAATCTGGTCTCCCTATTAGATTTTGGGGAGACTGCATACTCACAGCCACCTACTTGATTAACAGATTTCCTTCTAGTGTCTTAAACAACAAAAGCCCTTATGAGATCTGTACAATAAGCACCCCACCTACTCCAATCTTAGAGCTTTTGGATGTTTGTGCTACTCTACTGTTCCAAAACCTCATAGGGACAAACTTCAGCCTAGGGCTACTCCTTGTGTATTCATTGGTTATCCCTTTGGAAAGAAGGGTTACAAGCTGTATGACTTACAAAACAAAACATGTCTTACCTCTGGAGATGTTGTATTTCATGAACATATTTTTCCCTTTGTCAAGTCTGGATCTTCTCCCTATTATGTCAAATTTGCCTTTTTCTACTTGCTTTGATCATTCTGTTCCACACATNGGATCAACGGATGATAGAGCAACAAAACGAAGAATCGAGTAGGCATATTACGCACTGTTCAGTAAAAGGCACATAACATTTTGCTCAGAACTCCATTTGGGCTTCACAATATTTCACACTTCAAGTGTAGACCAGCTTGCTGACATGTTTACTAAGCCCTTGGGAGGTGCTCTTCATCACTTGCATCTTCGCAAGTTAGGAGTTATCTCACCCTCCAACTTGCCGGGGGGTGTTGAGATACAAGAAGAAAGTGATGTTACTTAGTTAGTTTTAATTGGGCTGTTACTTAGTTTTGGGTCATTTTTCTCTACATGTCATATTGAGCCTAGATTGTAGTTATTTATATCTGTATGTAGTGGACCAGCCCAATACATTTTGTACAGAAGGGGATTATATTTTGTAACAGACGGTTGATTTTTTGATTCTCTCTCTAATGGAAAATATCTAGAAGTTTCCTCCTTTCTTCCTCTCTATTACTCTTTCTTCGATCTCATCGTTAATGGAGTTTTATCAAAGCCAAAGTTAATTCATACTATCCTAGTATGTTGTTTGCTACAACAAACATAAAAAATGGTACTTAATTAAATAATGAGTACTCCACATTCATAAATCATACTCCTTAAAAATTTTAAACAATAATCCCAACTTAAAGTGTTTCAGTTTCTTCAGAAAGATAGAAAGAACTTCAAAAATTTGGATGCTTCCTAGTGTTAACTACAATCTCTTCATCTTTGGGATGTGTCCTGTAGCGGTGGCGAAGTCAGAATTCGCGAAGGTGNGTTTGTGCTACTCTACTGTTCCAAAACCTCATAGGGACAAACTTCAGCCTAGGGCTACTCCTTGTGTATTCATTGGTTATCCCTTTGGAAAGAAGGGCTACAAGCTGTATGACTTACAAAATAAAACATGTCTTACCTCTAGAGATGTTGTATTTCATGAACATGTTTTTCCCTTTGTCAAGTCTGGATCTTCTTCCCCTATTATGTCAAATTTGCCTTTTTCTACTTGCTTTAATCATTCTGTTCCACAACATTCTTCAATGTATCGTGATTTATTTTTCCCTATTTCATCAGATCCTTCTTCTTCTTCTAATCCATCTCTTTCTACTTCTGAATTTCCTTCTCACAATGATCCTTCTGCTTCCCCTAGTCTCCCACTTCCTCTTCACTCTGAATCTAATTCTCCTCATCTCTTCTCTGAATCTGATTTTCCATCTTTAAGGAGGTCCTCTAGACCTCACAATCCTCCCTCCTATTTGCAGAATTATGTTTGTAACTTGCCAACTTCTAGCTCCAGATCTGCTAATTCAACAGTTATGTATACTTCTAGTGAACATGTTTTTGAGCCTAATCTTACTCTCAGGCAGCAGCTAACCCTGAGTGGCAGGCTGCTATGAGAAAGGAGTTTGAGGCATTGGAGACTAATGGTACTTGGGATATAGTTGAGTTACCCAAAGGCAAAAGGCCAATTGGCTGCAAATGGGTATACAAAATTAAGTACAAAGCTGATGGGAATATAGAAAGATATAAAGCTAGGCTTGTAATTAGAGGTGATACACAGGTTGAGGGAATAGATTTTCATGAAACTTTCTCTCCGGTGGTCAAACTTTCCACTGTTAAAGCTTTAATTGTTGTCACTGTTAAAAGACACTGGTCACTATTTCAATTAGATGTTAATAACGCTTTTTTGCATGGGGATTTAGATGAGGAAGTTTATATGAAAATTCTACCTGGTCTTTCTGTTTCCAATGCATCTGCTGATTCTGTTTCCCACAATTTGGTATGTCGATTGAAAAAATCTTTATATGGTCTACGCCAAGCTTCAAGGCAATGGTATGCAAAATTGTCCCAGTCCTTGGCATCTAGACGTTATTCACATTCATTCAATGATTATTCACTTTTTATGAAGGGTTCTGGTGATAACCTGGTACTCTTAGTTGTCTATGTTGACGGTATTATCATCACTGGGACAGATATGGTTGAAATTGATGCTGTAAAACATTTTCTTCATGATCAATTTAAGATTAAAGATCTAGGCCATCTTAACTACTTCTTGGGTATTGAAGTTCTGTACTCAAAGCATGGGGTGTTGTTACATCAGAAGAAATTTGTGAAAGATCTTCTCAAGGAGTTCCATTCTTTTGATTGCTCATCAGTTGTATCCCCCCTTGAAATGCATGACAAGTTACTGGCTGATCAGGGTGATCCTCTGCCTAATCCTGAGACTTATAGGTTCTTGGTGGGTAAGCTCAATTTTCTGACCCATACAAGACCTGATATTTGCTTTGCAGTCCAGCACTTGAGCCAATTCATGCAAAGGCCTTGCTCCCTCATATGCAAGCTGCCTTGCGACTGCTCAGGTATCTTAAGGGTACTCTTGATTTTGGGATTTTCTACAACAATTCTCCTGATCTTTCTCTTAGTGTATAATGTGATAGTGATTGGGGTTCATGCCCAGATAGTAGGAAGTCCATCAGTGGGTTCTGCATCTTGTTAGGGGGTTGTTTAATTGGTTGGAAATCCAAGAAACAATCTGTCGTTTCTTTATCATCTGCTGAAGCTGAATATAGATCCATGAGTAAGGCCACTGCTGAAATAACTTGGGTTTGCCGACTTTTATCTAATTTTGGTGTTGTTTCTTCTTCTCCTGTTACTTTGTTTTATGATAACCAGGCTGCCATCCATATTGCCAAGAACCCCGTCTTTCATGAACGCACCAAGCACATTGAACTGGATTGTCATTTTGTTCGCACAAAGCTGAATGAAGGATTGCTTCAGTTGCTTCACACTTCAAGTGTAGACCAGCTTGCTGACATGTTTACTAAGCCCTTGGGAGGTGCTCTTCATCACTTGCATCTTCGCAAGTTAGGAGTTATCTCACCCTCCAACTTGCCGGGGGGTGTTGAGATACAAGAAGAAAGTGATGTTACTTAGTTAGTTTTAATTGGGCTGTTACTTAGTTTTGGGTCATTTTTCTCTACATGTCATATTGAGCCTAGATTGTAGTTATTTATATCTGTATGTAGTGGACCAGCCCAATACATTTTGTACAGAAGGGGATTATATTTTGTAACAGACGGTTGATTTTTTGATTCTCTCTCTAATGGAAAATATCTAGAAGTTTCCTCCTTTCTTCCTCTCTATTACTCTTTCTTCGATCTCATCGTTAATGGAGTTTTATCAAAGCCAAAGTTAATTCATACTATCCTAGTATGTTGTTTGCTACAACAAACATAAAAAATGGTACTTAATTAAATAATGAGTACTCCACATTCATAAATCATACTCCTTAAAAATTTTAAACAATAATCCCAACTTAAAGTGTTTCAGTTTCTTCAGAAAGATAGAAAGAACTTCAAAATTTGGATGCTTCCTAGTGTTAACTACAATCTCTTCATCTTTGGGATGTGTCCCTGTAGCGGTGGCGAAGTCAGAAATTTCGCGAAGGGTGTTCAAAATTTAATATACACATATAAAAGATAATATTTGACCTATATACACAATATAAATTTCTATATATACAATAGAATTTTTCGATGAAGGGTGTTTGATTGACCACCCTTCAATATATGTTTTTACGCCACCGCCTTGTAGAAAAATTCAATATTGTAATGGTGGTGCCTGACCAACTTGCATGCATCTAAACCATTTCAACGGACACCTGCTACCTCTCACTATTATAAATATTAAGATAACTATGTCAATCAAAGCTTGGTCCTAATTTCAAAGGTCGTAATTTCATTATAGGAGCTCCTCATCTACCTCCGCTTTTATTATTAAGAGAAATACTAATCACGTACAGAGAGACGAGACCAGATTGATTAAATCTAGAATATAGAAGTTGAAGCATTATTGAAATCATCTTTAATCCGACAAAAGGTAATTAAAGACCTCTGCATCTTATCTACTCTTTAAGATCTACAACAAATAGTTGGCGATGAAAATCAGACGGCACACGTTCACTTCCATTCCCAACTACAAGTAGAATGAACATTCAACAATTCAAAACAGCACTACTCTTTGATATTTCATCGGGACTTATTAGTTATTACCAGCAAGTTGTAAGCGAACAGAGTAGACACGCTCATCTTTGTAACTCTCCAATTTCCGATAACGTTAATTGGTATTCCAAAAGTGTAAGAGACAATAGTGAAGCGACCTCATCAGTCTCAAGTCAGAGGAACTTCAGCGTAAGCACTTTGACTAAACACAAAAAATAACCATTATAAAAGATGTAATCTGTAGCCATTGATTATTGAACTGTGCATTTGAAGAAACTGGGTCTAGATTTCCAGTAGACCAAGCCATGTCTAGTGTATAAAATATTAAAGCAAAAAATATTCAACTTCACAGCTGCCACAGCAGCAACAATAAGAACAATTATCCAGTAAAGGCAAGGAAAGAACACAGAATTTTGAGTCACATCGTCTTAACCAAATTTATTCCGGCAAAAATTGTAAGAGACTTAGTGATGACCCTCGTCATCACTGCCATGTCCATCAGGAGGTCCTCCAGGTCCAACCACTTCCAACTGCAATAGAAGAAACCACTCCAGTATGAGAATAAGTACTTCACTAATGCATTTTTTTGACATATACAACAGCAAGGACAACTTCACATCTACAAACTTCCCTAACAGCCTCCAAATTAACCTAAATTTAGAAAAACTGGGAGTATGGGTTCACGTCTAGCTATTCTTCAACAGCCTACAAATTAACCTAGATTTAGTCAATAACATATCATACAGCTAACTCTGAGTTAAAGGCTATTCTGTACTTACTTCAAAATACTGTGAGCATACTGGGCATTCATGTGGCTTGCCCTTCTCAAGCCAGAACCAAACAACATCATGCTCATCTTCTGTAAAATTAGAAAAAGAAAACACGGGGGGACATTAATACAAACCAACTTAATAGACTGAAGACAACTGGCTAGAACAATGAATGTCTGATGGAGACACTATCAACTAATAATATATAATGGAGACTTGCCTCCTTCACCTCCCGGGCATCCAACAATTCTTCTGTCATAGTAAGATTTGACAACAGCTGGTGCTTCCTATAATACAACATATAGAATGATTTGATCAGGCTCGTATGCATCAAATTTGTAATAGAACTGATAACAAATAAGCAATCACAGAAACTAGATTTATTTAAAGAGTTGTAACTAGCAATTCATCATTAGGAGATAAACAATAGTGTGTACCAAGGTCAAAAAGAAACACAGAATTGAAGAGAAGATTACTGATCACATGAAAAAAAAATCGGCCAGTGGAGACTTAATAATTTGTTATATTAGTGATCTAAACCACCCGAAACAAGTTAAAATACTAAGATTAAATTAAGTTGCACATTCACAGTACTTAGATACACATAAGTACACTTCTTTTCATTGGCAGAGAATTACAAGATAATATTTTAAAGAGAAAAGAAGACGTCAATACTAATCAACTGCATTGATGAACGTTTACCAAAGAGACCATATGTTATATAAATGTACAAGTTAATTACAGAAGCAGATAAGACTGCTTTTTTAACAGCATTTCAAAGAGCATCAAAATATATGCTATGACCTGAACTACATCAATATTTGAAAGGAAATGGCCTCCATCATATAAGTGATAAGACCACCATTAGTTCAATGATCATCAAATGAGCAACAAACAAACCATTAAGCAACTGACTATACTCCACAGAATGAGCTAAAGAAGAATAGGCCCCAACAACTCAGAATTTCCATACTATGATATGGTGAAGTAACTAGGCACACAGTACACATCAAATTAAACAGGACGAAACTAGAACCTCATACATATTTACTCGTATCATATTCACAACGCATTTTCATAGAGTAAACCAAAAGCTTGAATTATGAAGAAACATTCTAGAAAGTATGAGGTCGCTTGGTTCAGACGCTACTTATAAGGGAATTATATAGCCCAGATTGTTTATGTGGTAAACGATAATGAAGGGAATGTTATACGAAGAATAATAATGTAGAGATTATTATGTAGTGAATAATAATATAGAGAATGTTAAGTAGGGTTTACCTACTTTAGCGGCATTTTCGTCTTAAAATTCTTTTATCTTTGTATTACTAATTATTGTATTCTTATTCCACTTTTATTCCTGTATAAAATAATACATAAAGTCCCGTATAACTCAGTGTAGGTACTATTTAATACGGCCAACCAATACCGCAGACCCAAAGATGATTATTTTATCTTATACAGACAACCAACCGCCACATTAGTTAGGAGGGGATAATCTTTTTCTAATCCCACCAACCAGATATTGGATTATTTTATGCAGGATTTTGTGTTGAGATTATTTTGTTAATCCCTCCAATTAAACGACTCTAGAGGTTTTAGGACAACTAGAAATAAGAACTGCAGGTTCAGCCCCATAAAATAATGAGATTGAAATAAGATTAAACAAGACCATGGTGCCCAAGTACAGACAATTGAGATATCTAGGCTCAGTATTCCACGAGAATGCTATGATACATATAAAATTAAAGTAGGATCTCTCAAAATGATAAGTGCTGCAAAAGTACTATAAATATAAAGATGCCTGCCAAAGTAAAAGGGTAGTGTGTTATAAAACGAGTATGAAACCAGCAATATCATAAAAGAGAGTTGAACTTATCCACAAGAAGGAAGTGTGCCTCACTCAAGATAATCTTTGCAAAAGGAGTATTCCCATAGTTAATAGATGCTACATGTGCCAGCAGGATTTTGAAACAAACAGACATCTATTTTTGCATTGTCCAGTTGCTACGGATATTTGGAATATGTTCCTTTCAGTTTTAGCACTCAATTGGGTGATGCCAGAGAGTATTGAAGATGCTTATAGTAGCTGGAGTCTATGGAAAGTTGGTAAATCCATGAGCAAGATCTGGAAAATGATTCCTGGATGTATTTTTTGGGCTATTTGGACAGAAAGGAATAGAAGATGTTTTGAGGGTTTAGCAACTCCAAATTACTCCTTGAAAGCTAATTGTATAGTTTTGTTATATAGCTAGAGTAACCTCTCCCCTATAAGCTCCTCCGAATTATTTTTGGATTTTTTTAGCTCCCTAACACTAGCATAGGACCATCTGTACAGAGCTAACATATCATCTTTTGTATTAGCACCTGGGCAGTGCTCTTTTGCATCTTCTTGATGCTTTTTATAATATTTCTTACTTCATCAAAAACAAACTTATCCACAAGAAGATTGTTAAAAATTTCAGATGTTGACATGGCCGTACAGTCATTTAAGATGAGATAAGGTTAATAAATGATTACATTGCACAGCAGGTATAAATGACACACACAGAATAAAATAAGTGAATGTTGCATATGATGATATGACATCTATATACACCAATCCTTAGGTGCGACACTATGATTTTGAGGTGTTAAAAGAGAAAGAGGTAGACCTAAAATCAATGGAGAAGGTTATCAAAATGGTCTACAATCTCTTGACTAGCATAGCGCATAACAGAACACGATAAACAGAACATAATGGTAGCAAAAGATCCATAACCAATAATAATTCCTTAGTCATGTTACACTAATGTTAGATTTGGTGCTAGGGGACTTTTTCATTGTTAGTGTAAAGATAAGTGTAAAATTTAGAGAACCTTTAGGTTTGGAGAACCCTTAATTTGCTATTCATTAGGTATCCTTATTAACTCGTCCCAATTGAGGAAACATTTATAGAAGGTTCATATAACTGACTCAATTAGTTTGGATTTAGGCATAGTTATTGTAATTCAAAACAAAGTTCACTAAGTTGTTGAAGCATGAAAAGGAAGGACCAGAAGGGATAAGGTCCTTTTTCCCTATTACATTAGGAATTGCAAATGGGGGGACTTTGCAGTTCCCGCTAATCTTTTTTAAAGCCTATCAACTTAAACTGAGAAGAGAGGTAAATCTCATTTACTTCTCTTGCACTCGTACAACCAACATGAATGGAAGTAAAAATAGTAAAATCAAGCATCCATCATACCACTTTCTCTTCTTAGTCCTCCCCTTCGTTGAAGGACACACATATTATGACTAGGAAGGAAGTGTGAAAAAGCAACATTGATCCAGCCCCCCCCCCCCCCCTCCGCCCTAATTCTTTTGGATAAAGGATACAGACGCCGTAAAGTTCAGTAAATAATGGGCCACCCTCTACCTTTCTCTTCTTAAACAAACTTAGTTTACCAGTAGAATTCAAAATTGTGACGAGTGCTTATAACACATCCCTTGTTGGGTTACATTTTATATTGAATTTGAACCAAAGCCCTGGGGCTAGATTGATCCAGGTTGTCTTTAGCTTAGTAAAACTCAATAATCCTTCTGGAGCAGTAGTTTCAAACTAAAACACATTCTCAGCATCAGATGTTAATATAAGAGAATAAACAGTAGGCTGCTCATTTTTATCTTCTTTGCTTTTGTCTTAAATTGGATTATCAGAAGAACCATAAACTCACAAGAAAACCTAAAAACAAGGGCTATTTCCAACATTTCCTACTCTAAATGCATGTTACCCATGTTAATAAGAGAACAATGAATTATGCCATATAATCATTATGCATCAGACGAGAATAACTAATCTGGATATAAGATAAAACAATTTTATTGATCAACAATACATTGCGACAAAAGCAACAAGCAATAACGAGTGTGTATTAGCACCAATCAGTAGTTGAAAATCCACACTGACCTTTGTACCAAAAGGACCCTCAGGAAAGTTAATGTCAAGAAGCTCTCTTCCCTAAAGCACACATCAAATGTAAATTTCAGTCACACGTAGTAACATCTATCAAAGACAATTGAATTAATATACCTAAATATCTCGGCTAAAAATGCTATAAATATGTAGAACATGGTAGATAACTCACTTGGAGTTCAGCTTCAAGCTCTTCGCGCTCATGGCCAGTTGCAATCGGCATTACATCCTCCACACTCTTCTTAACAACATTCTCTGTTCCAGACAACAAATCCAGCAAATTACATAAGGCACGTATATTAATCAATCAATCCATTAAGTATCCTCTATATCCATTCGACTTTATTTAAACACATAATTTTGTGTAAAAATGCGTGAGATCTGATGAAATCAGGGTTCAGAGTAGAGAGAAGTGTGAAAGTATACCGGATGCGGTAGTGAATTGGCGAGAGAAGGACGTGACCGATGACCGGAACGCCGCCGGAGACGGAGAAGAAGAAATCGACGTGGCGGCGAAGGCGGTTGGATTGGACTTAGGAGTGGATCGAATTAGGCGTAGGGTACGGAGCTGCGAAGAGAGTTTTCTCCACATAGTGTGTGTTCTTTCGTCAGGTCAGCCCCTTTTGCGTCTGCAGATCGAGAGACGAGAGCTTTTCTTTTCTTATCACTCTCTTTGTTTCGCTTCTGTTGTCTCCACAACTTTTTTGGAAAAGAAAATGGCAAATAAGGGTGGCACTGGCCGAAGGGCGACGGCTTCGGCCAAGGTTGACTCGCTCGTGCGAGAATTTCTCCCACGTGTCTATGATTTTTCTCTTTTTTCTTTAACTTTTTTGTAATCATATGGTTAAAATAAACGGAAAAGGGTCAAATATGCCCTTAGACTATTGAAAAAGGTTTAATATTACCCTCTGTTATACTATCAGTCCAAATATATCCCTAACGCCATACTATCGGTCCAAATATATCCCTGACATCATGAAAGTGGTACAAACCTACCCTTCCTCCGTTAACTGCCTTCCCTATGAACACATTTTATTGCTACCTCACCATTTCACCCTGTTTGCAGCTACCAAGTTCAATTACTTTGAAGTTCTATCATTATTTTGAAGACTTCACTGCCTCTACTTCCTCTTGCTTTTCAAAATACCTGTTGCTTCTCCGGCCGATACTGGAATTATACGTACCTTTCACTTGACCTTACAATTTTGTGTTTTGTTTTGCTTTTCCTTGTGTTGTCGCTGAATCTGTAAGACATATTTAGGGAAAATTTAGTAGCACTTTTATTTTAATATAAAACATAAAGAGAGAAAAAATGGTAGCCTTCCAGAAATGTGGTTGAAGAGAAAGAAACAAAAATGTTAAATTTACTCTCGTGTCTAGGTTGTTTTTCTTTCTTACCATGGTCAATTTTAAAACTTTAAACTAGTTTGTCTGTATCTTTGCTTAGTTTGTTATATAAAACAAAATGTATTTTTGTCTGTATAAGCATTAATTTTGAATAGCAAAATCAGAATTTTCTCGGTTCACATTGCTTCATATTATCTTTAGTTGTTAGCATTTCGTTTGATATAGTTTGTTTGTATATCTATGATCTGTGATTTTTTTTTCAAATGAACGGGAAAGAAAGGTTGTGGGGAAGGGATGAAAATGGGAGTATAATGTTGAGGTGGCAATGAAATGTTGCAATAGGGAGGCAGCTAACGGAGGAAGGGTAGGTTTGTACCACTTTTATGATGTCAGGGATATATTTGGACCGATAGTATGACGTTAGAGATATTTTTGGACTGATAGTATAACGGAGGGCAATATTAGACCTTTTTCAATAGTATAGGAGTGTATTTGACCCTTTTCCGTAAAATAAAACACTCTTTTATGGATATTAAAATTCAAAACATACTGATATGATAATTAAACTTTTTTGTTGAAAATATATATATCTACTAATAGTTTATAGGATTGGGATCAAGAGATTCAATTTGACTTAATGGTATAGCCCAAAGAAGGAAATAGGAGTATCAATTATTGAGCATTTATGGGAGTGAAAGCTAAACGAGTATAATTCGGATGAAACATGCTACACTTCATATAGGGATATAAAACGTAAATTCTTCCACAAAATAGAAGACGAAAAAGAGCTGGACTTATTCTCTGCTTAAAGTGGCATTAAGCAAAGATATATAGCGGTGTCCAGGCCTCGTTTGTGCGAACATCGACTAATTCCACGGGATACTTGCCACCTCCTACCAGTAACATATACGATATAATTCTATCTACCAGAGGTATGCCCCTTTCTCAATAATGTTAACTGATATTAGGCTATATAGATGATATTTACACCTTAATATTGCCATGCTTTATTGTTGTTTTATAGGCAAATTGCCAACAAAATGCTCTAAATGGTATTCTTTTGTTTCACAGGGAATATTCTAAGTGGGGAAGCACCACGGAGTGTTTTGGAGGCAATAATGTGAAGAAAAACGCCCACTCAAGAAGTACCCGAGCACAAAGAAGCAAGAAAATGGACTGAGCAAATTCCACCGCGACCGCGGTGGATCCGCAGCAGATCAAGCGTCGAGGCAGAATGCTCAACGTGCACCGCGGTCGATCCACGGACTTGCCGCGACCGCGGTGCACTGTTCACTCGCCAGGAATTTGGGGACCAAAGTGTAAATTCGAAAAAACTTGTTCCAAACCCTTATAAGCTTTAGAAACTCGCCCAAGATTGGTTTAAGCTTGTTTTTAGACTACTTTGGAGGCAAGAACACGGGTAACAAGAGTAACAAAACATTAGAATTCTTCTATCTTCTTTTGATTATTTTCAATTACCCGTTATAAATAATTTAGTAGTTTTATCTTGTTTTGTCATGAGTAGCTAATTTCCTAGTATCGGGTGTTGATGGAACCTATTGAAGGATGAACTTCTTGTTATGTTAATATAGTTTGCCAGTTTAATCTCTATTTGTTCAACTATGTGCTTGTTGTAGTTAATTGACAGGATCCTCAATTAGATGTGCCTATTTAGTGTGCATAACTCGGGAGAGAGTGCATATTTAGGTAATTGTTGAACAACATCACTCCCAAAGTATATGAGGGATCAATAACTGAGGGTTTAAAGGCGGGATTAGGGATAACGAAGCCTTGGGTGCAATCTAAAGTGAGCTGCAATAAATAAAGTCAGCTAGCGTAACTCGGGAGAGTGCGTCTAGTAAATTGTCGTGATTACTCGGGAGAGATTTACGGTAATAAGAGTGCTCATGATTGATAGAGAATATTTGGTGAATCTATGTGAAATATAACCGGAAGGGATTCCATCAATAGGGGAAATCATAACCTTAGAACCTTCTCTTAATTGTTTACAACTTAATCATAGTTAGTTTTCAGTTGCTTATTTACATTCATTCTTAGTTAGTAGAAACATCTTCAATTGTTATTCAAATGTTTGGGAAGTTGATTCCGTAGAATTTAGTAATTCCAACAAGAGTAATTGATAGGTTAATTCCTTGTGGGTTCGACTCTGGGCTAAATACTCAGATTATATTTGCAACGTCCGCGTGTCCTTTTATTAAGGCATAGTTGGGCGTGATCAAATTTTGGCGCCGTTGCCGGGGAATTAACGGTGTTATCAATTACAATTGAAAGAAATACAGAAATTTCTTAGTGTAGTCAGTTTTCTCTATACCCAATCTATACATTGAAATTTTAACGTTTGTTGACTTGGTTGTACAGGTGCATGCCTAGAAACTCAACGAGAACTGGTGAAGTATTCGAAGCTTTATCTGATCCCGAGAAAGTTTTTAAGGCCTTGAACCGGGCCAACCGGAAAAGCAAACAGTAACAAATAATTGAACAAATCAAACCGAACATGGGAGATCACGAAGAAAACCCACCGGTACCTCTTGTGCCAGAGGCTGCTCTCTATGACTGGGCACAACCCACAGCTGAAAATCTGGCCACAGCGATTGTAGTCCCGCAGATACAGGCTGAATCATTCCAAATCACGAATAACATGATGCACTTGTTGCAAAACAAGGGACTATTTTCGGGGTCACAAGTCGAAGATCCTCAACAGCACTTGAAGAATTTCCTGTCAATCTGCAAAACCCAAAGGCAGCCCAACGTAACTCCAGAAGCAATCAAGTTGTTATTGTTTCCATTCTCAGTGACAAGAGCTGCCCAGACCTGGCTAAACTCACTCCCCATAAATTCCATAACAACTTGGGAGGAGTTAGTCAAGCAATTCCATAACAAGTTCCACCCACCCAACAAGACTGCTCAACAAATTGATGAAATTTTAAGTTTTAAACAGAGACCAATGGAGACACTGCATGAAACATGGGAACGCTTCAAAGGGATGCTGGTTATATGTCCGCACCATGGTATTCCAGATCTGATGTTGGGACAACGGTTTTACATGGGATAGTCAGATAGCGTGAAGAACATAGTTGATGCTTCAGCTGGTGGAGCATTTTTGAGCAAAACATGGAGAGAAGGCCAGAGTCTGCTTGACAAGATGGCACAGAATTCGGGATGGACAACCAGGAATGCACCTATCACCCTAGTGGTTCACTCAGTGCCCTTAGATCCATCCANGATATTAGGTAGCCCTATCACCAAGTCTTTAGAGATTAATTTGTTGAGCTGATTTAGATTTGCATGACCAAGTCTTTTGTGCCACAAGAGGGGATCATTAACCAACACACTTAAACAAGTGAGTTCATTTTCTGAAAGAGTGGACAAATCTACAATGTAAATATTGTTAACTCTTTTTACCTGCAAAACAATCTTGTCAGTGATAAGGTTAATCACAAAGCATTTGGTGGAGGTAAAAGCCACAAGGTTACCTCTGTCACACAATTGTGACACACTTATTAGGCTATATTTCAAGCCATCTATCAGGTAGACATTCTCTATGGAATGAGAATCTGTTTTGCCTACCTTTCCAACCCCAATGACCTCACCTTTCTTCCCATTTCCAAAGGAGACATTACCTCCTTTGAAGTCCTCAAGTGAAAGGAACTGGTTCTTGCTTCCTGTCATATGCTTTGAGCAGCCACTATCAATGTACCATATTAGGCTGCTCCCCTTCACTTGAACCCGCAAAAGGAAATCAGGGGTTAGTCTTAGGAACCCAAACTAGTTTAGGTCCCTTTCTATAGGCAAAAGGGTAAATCAGATTCTTTTTAGCCCAACCTGGCAGCCTATTTTTCCCTTGAACAAATTCTTTGTTCTTTTGACTAGCCTTTTCTTTTGCAATACATTCACTTTTATAGTGACCAGTTTTACCACAGTGTGTGCAAATTTTGTTCTCAAGAAGTGTGAGGTACTTGCTTTGGGATCCCACTTAGGTGCAGGGGTCCCGTAGCCAAGTCCTCTCTTGTTGCTACTATGGTGTTCGTGTATCCATGAAAGTGCATCAAAGGACCTATTCCATTTACAGGTTCTGTCTAGCTCGTGCTTAACCTTGTTTAGATCCTCCTTAAAGACTCTTATTTGCTCATCTCTTTTGTACAACTCATCTTTCATTTTTCCTGCATTTTCTTCTAAAGTGAGTTGTGTGTGATCAACTTTCTTTTTACCTGTTCCTAATTTCAGTTTTAGATTTTCAGATCTTAGCTCTAGGACAGTGGTGTTAAGTTCATGGACCTGGTTCTTTAACTCAGCATTTTTACTATCACTTTCACTAGCCCTAAGTTCCAGATTTTTGCACTTAGCTTTCAAAATCACACTCCTTAGACAACTGTTTGTTTTCATTGTTTAGATCCTCAGATTCATCAATAAAATCCAGGAGTAACTCAGATAGCCTTTCTTTAGACAAAAATTTAATCTTGTCTTTGAGATGAATTATACTTACCTCAGATTCCTCATCGGATTCTCCAATTGCCATAAGTGCTTGTTCATCTCCATCTTCATCCTCTCAGTCCTCATTTGAGCTTTTTCCCCAGGCAGCAACCATAGCCTTTGTTGATCCTTTTTTCTTCTTGGGTTGAACCTGTTCCTTCTTCCTGTTCCTTCGTTCAGCTCTTTCCTTCTTCCGTTCAATTTCCCATTGAGGGCAATTTTTGATGCGGTGATCAGTCTTCCCACACTTGTAACAACCCTCATTGGTCTGTTTCTCAGGAGCTCTTGTCTTGTTGAAGATTGTACCTCTTGAAGAACCCTTTCCTCTCATCAGGTACTTTTTGAAATCTCTAGTGATCATAGCCATCTCATCATCTTCCAGATCTAAACCTTCAGCAATTCTGAGAGCTAAGCTTCTCTCCTTCTTGGGGGTATCCATCTTCATGGTTTGCCTTCTCATTTCATAAGCAGTCAGATTTCCAATCAGTTCATCCAGTCCGAGAGTAGCAATATTCTTGGATTCCTGAATAGCAGTGATTTTGCTTTCCCATGTGACTGGCAGAACCCTTGTCAGAATTTTCTCAACCTTGTCTTCTTCAAGAATAACCCTTCCAAGAGACTTAAGCTCATTTGTCAGTGTAGTGAACCTAGTATACATCTCCTGGATAGTTTCTCCTTCCTTCATAGTAAAATTCTCATATTGAGAATACAGTAGTGTTCTTCTTAATCTTTTCACTTGAGGTGTTCCTTCATGGGCCACTTGCAAGGTGTCCCATATCTCCTTAGCAGTAGTACAACTTTGGATCCTACTGTATTCATCTGGACCTAGTCCACACACAAGCCATTTCTTGGCCTTGGCATTTTTCTCCCACTTCCTCAGGTCTTCAGCAGTACAGTCAGCCCTTGTCTTTGGCACATCATATCCTTCAGCATTCTTCTTTGTGGTTGCTAGGGGACCATCAGTGACTATGTCCCAGAGTTCATAGTCTTCCCCTATGATGTGATCTCTCATCCTGTTCTTCCACCAAGAATAGTACTGACCATTGAAAAGTGGAGGCCTAGCAGTGGATTGCCCTTCCCAGTTCCCAGGTGGTGCACTCATGTTGATCTTCTCCTAAGGTGTTAGCCTCTTCAAGGATAACCTGCTCTGATACCAATTGATGTTCTAAACGTCAATACCACACAAGAGGGGGGGGGGTGATTTGTGTGGTACCCAATTTTCGCTCTAGAAGAACCTGGTTCTTCTAGGTGTACTTACTACTACTGTTTGCGGAATTAAGAGTACATAAAATAAAGAACACAGAGATTTTTACGTGGAAAACACTTGGCTCAAAAGGTGAAAAAACCACGACCTACTACTAAGTAGGATTTTCCCAAACTTCCACTAAAATCACTGAGCCAAAACAGCATTTACAAAACTCTTGTAAACCTAAGGATTAAACTCTAATCCCAGTGTGGCACACAACCTCAACTGTTGCGACACCTTCAAGTTAGCCTATAACTTGAATACTCAAAGTACCTATTAAAATTGCTTCTACAAAAGCTGGAAAGGTACAACTTTAAACCGCCTACTACAATTGAACTAGAATAAGAATAAACACAATGGAATTGGTTCCTCTATCTTGTCCAAGTAGCTTCAGGAATGCACACTTGAATCTCACATAAATTGCTTGCAAAATTGCCTCGCTCTTTTTCTCTCAATTTAGTTTCACTTCTGCGTTTGTGCAATGCCTGTAAAAGAGAACAATCACTGTTATTTAATGAGTTAGTAATCAGAGTTTGATTGAGACGCAATTACTGATCTTCCATCGAAGTTGAGTCCTTGAACAATACAAACTCCAACCCTATCCTTTATCCGGATTGTGTCCTCTTCCCATGAGGATACTTTCTTTCCTCATCCAATATGCAACCTTTTCGATCAGTTTAGGAGATATTGCTACTTTATCCTTGAGACTTATCTCATTCACGTGTATCTCACATGTATAGGCTGATAAACACTGTGTCTCACATGATGGACCTAGTCCATGACTGAGTTCATTTGTCATTTTTCAAAACTTCACTTGAACTTGGGCCAACAGGTATGCTACTCACCTCTCCCCTCTCTTTTCTTTTTGTATTTTGTTATAGTATATGCTCGCCTAGTGTTTGTTATGTTGTAGTAATTTTCAGTAGATTGTAGCTAGTTTTCTTCTTGTTTTTCTTTTGAAATTCGTTTTTTGTAGACTTGTTGGTGAAGGGGCTGTGTGTATAATGTGGTGGAAAGGTGTATGTTGTGGGTGTTGAATGAAGTGTTGTGGGGTGGGATGGTGTACTGGAGTTTTTGATTTGGGGGAGGAATTGACGTGTCCATGAGGGCTATATGTGTTAGGATAGTGCCTTGCCCACAAGGTGTTTGGGAAATTGCCCTAATGGAGTTATAAGGGCTAATGTGACATGGTTGTGGTGAAGTCTGAGTAACCACCCATAGTCACACATTTCACACACTCACTAATAGGCGTTTCTCTGTTTGCCAGGTAAAATGAGTTCATCTAGGAAGAGACGCAACACCGGATCCTCCGCGAGTGGACCAGGAAGCTCCTCGAGAGCTAGGAGCCAAGCCAGTGCGCCCCAGTTTGACAGCACTAGGTTTGTATCCAAACCGGCGGAGGACAGGTACAATGCAAAGGCAGCTAAGAAATTGCTACATGAGGTGCATATTGACCGGGCAACCTTAGAGGTGGAGTGCCCGAATATCTTCAATGAGTTGAGGAGGTGTCAGCTGGACATCTTCTTCGAGGTACCGGAGGAGGCCAATGTTCAGATGGTGAGGGAGTTCTATGCAAACTTGCCGGAACATGAGCATGGGTTTGTTACTGTGCGCAATACCCGGGTAAATGCCTCCCTCGAGACCATCCGCCGGGTGTATCGCCTCCCAGTATTCACGGGAGAGATGGATGCTTATATAGCTTATCATCGCCCGAAGGTTCAATGGGCACCAATTCTTGATGTCATCTATATCCCTGACAAGTCGTTTATATAGATAAAGCATCTAATAACATTGAACTCACAGTCTCTTAATTGGGAGGCGAAGTGCTGGCTCACCATTATCAACACCCGCTTTCTACCCTCCAGCAACACGATTGATGTCAATGGGCCACGAACAGCGGCTATCTACTGTCTTATGACACACCAAAATTTTGATGTCGCTCGGCTCATCCACGATGAGATGTTCATTCGCTCCCCTGAGATACTCAAAGGCTTTTACTTCCCTTCTCTGGTCACCAAACTGTGCCGTCTGGCTAGAGACCCTGCGAACCTTAGAGTTGACGGGAAATTACCCCTGAAATCCCCGTTCCTGGCTAGAAAAATTGGAATTGGAAGAGAGTCGGTGGTGAATGTTGATGAATCAGATGATGAATCTGATGATGATGATGCTGAGGCAGCTGAGGTCCCACCACCTCCAAGAGTGGAAGAGGCAGGCCCATCACAGCCCCGCCGGAGCACCCGCATGACAGCTTTGGAGCAGGAGATGGCTGGGTTGCGTACCTCAGTCACTAATTTGGGTGCCCGTGTAGACGCGGTGGCTGACATGCAGGTGAAGTCAGAGAAGAAATTCTTAGGATGGCTGAGAGCTCTGGGTCGTGCTTGCAATGTGAACCCAGACACTGTCTCCGATCAGGAGTGATCTTTCAGGGGAGTTCCTTTACCTCACTGTTCTTTAAATTTTTATGCCATGAGGACATGTCTACATTTTAAGTGTAGGGTGGGGGATACTTTAGTGTATGTATGTATTTGTAACAATTGACCGTTTGATTTTGTTTTTGTTGCTTTGCTTTGCTTGTTTTTGGTGTTTTGAGTAATAGTTCATTAGGTAAGTTAAAGTAGGCAAGTGACTTGTCCCAACAACGGAACTCTTTCGGCGGGGTTCTTGAGGGACTAAGTCGAGAAAAAAAAAAGGAATATGGAGACTCTTCCTGATGACGGATCCTTTAGACAACTTTCTTGAGGGAAGTAAGTCTAGAGAAAAGACAAAAAAAAGATTTTTTTTGTTATTTTTAGGTAGTGTAGTAACGCCCCCTTGGTTTTTCTTTGGGCCATCTTTTCCAAGGGTTTAGCTTGAACCGGGTGTAGGTAGTTTTTGTTTATTTTGTTTTTCTTGTAGTTAGGACTAATGGGCTACGAGCTAAAATGGAAGGAGAAACCCTTAGCGTGGATACACCTGAATACAATAGACACTAGAGTGTAACGCTTAGTCTCAGTGGTTGATTCTTGCTGAAGTGCCTTAAATTGCATGTTTGTCACTGACTTGAATACTCAGAAGAGAATGTCTTGATAAGCCAATCTGGAATGAGTCATATGCCATGTGGGTGCGAGTTTTACTGTATTCCATGATTCACATTTGATGCCTAGAACTTGCCCTGTGTGTTTGCAAAGCGAAATAGTAGTTTCATTCAGTTCTAGAAGTGATATAGGCATTTCTTTGTTGAGCCAGACATATAAAGTAAACCCACCTGAATGTAATACATCTTAGTTAACCCCATCGAGCCTATGAGCCTGATTCTTTGGCAACCACATTGCGAACCTTACCCAATTGTTTGAATAGCCTGTTGTTTGAACCCTTTTACCTCCCATAAGCACTTGAATGGCATTGAAATTATGCAAAAGCAAAAGTGTGGGGTGGTGGTTTGATTTTTGAGTGGAACCATTGAAATAGAGAAAATGTGCAGAATTTTGAAGGGTATAAGAATAAGAACCACAGGAAAAAAAAATGATGAGTAAAATGTAGTAATCAATAAGTGGTGGTTTGTTACAATTGCACCTAATGGATGGGGATGTTTTAA
Source organism: Nicotiana attenuata (assembly GCF_001879085.1). Taxonomy (NCBI): domain Eukaryota; kingdom Viridiplantae; phylum Streptophyta; class Magnoliopsida; order Solanales; family Solanaceae; genus Nicotiana; species Nicotiana attenuata. The sequence goes on from NW_017670744.1 coordinate 313,988, forward strand.
ATAGAAAGTGGTGGAGTGTTTGGTTGGCATAAGTATGGTTTTAAAGGTTAATGTAATTGTATTAAAAGTGCTTAGGGAGGTTAGTCATTATATCCAAATATATCCTACCCGTCCCTTAGCCTACATTACAACCAAGTGAAGTCCTATTGATCTTAAACTGAGGGGGCTCGATTAGTAGAGTATTACACTACGGGCAAGCCTATGGTGCATCTTTGTGGCATGTGAATGTTCTTTTGGAGAGTGAGAGAATTTTGTCCATCTGAGTTCCTAATTGTTTTAATCATATTAAGTGTGGAACTACTCTCTTGTGTGATGTGAAGGCCATATGATTCACAAAGGAAGGGTAAGTCTTGACTCTTGTATAGAGTAGTTTGAGTAAGTACGAATGCTGCGTGGTACGAGAGATTCGACTTTTGAGGTAAAGGTTGCTCACTACTAGGTGCAACTTTGGTAAATTGTTCAAGGTGTGAGTCGTTAAGGGAAAAGCTTAGGGAAGGAACTTTGATAGAGTATGGTGGATTGCTAGAGGACTAGCAATGATTTAAGTGTGGGGTGTTGATATTAGACTATATAGATAATATTTACACCTTAATATTGCCATGCTTTATTGTTGTTTTATAGGCAAATTGCCAACAAAATGCTATAAATGGTGTTCTTTTGTTTCACAGGGAATATTCTAAGTGAGGAAGCACCACGGAGTGTTTTGGAGGCAATAATGTGAAGAAAAACGCCCACTCAGAAGTACCCGAGCACAAAGAAGCAAGAAAATGGACTGAGTAAATTCCACCGCGACCGCGGTGGAACCGCAGTGGAACCGCGGTGGAACCGCGACAGATCAAGCGTCGAGGCAGAATGCTCAGCGTGCACCGCGGTCGAGCCGCGGTCTTGCCGCGACCGCGGTGCACTGTTCACTCGCTAGGAATTTGGGGACCAAAGTGTAAATTCGGAAAAACTTGCTCCAAACCCTTATAAGCTTTAGAAACTCGCCCAAGATTGGTTTAAGCTTGTTTTTAGACTACTTTGGGGCAAGAACACGGGTGACAAGAGTAACAAAACATTAGAATTCTTCTATCTTCTTTTGATTATTTTCAATTACCCGTTATAAATAATTTAGTAGTTTTATCTTCTTTTGTCATGAGTAGCTAATTTCCTAGTATCGGGTGTTGATGGAACCTATTGAAGGATGAACTTCCTGTTATGTTAATATAGTTTGCCGGTTTAATCTCTATTTGTTCAACTATGTGCTTGTTGTAGTTAATTGACAGGATCCTCAATTAGATGTGCCTATTTAGTGTGCATAACTCGGGAGAGAGTGCATATTTAGGTAATTATTGAACAACATCACTCCTAAAGTATATCAGGGATCAATAACTGAGGGTTTGAAGGCGGGATTAGGGATAACGAAGCCTTGGGTGCAAACTAAAGTGAGCTGCAATAAATAAAGTCAGCTAGCGTAACTCGGGAGAGTGCATCTAGTAAATTGTCGTGATTACTCCGGAGAGATTTACGGTAATAAGAGTGATCATGATTGATAAAGAATATTTGGTGAATCTATGTGAAATATAACCGGAAGGGATTCCATCAATAGGGGAAATCATAACCTTAGAACCTTCTCTTAATTGTTTACAACTTAATCATAGTTAGTTTTCAGTTGCTTATTTACATTCATTCTTAGTTAGTAGAAATATCTTCAATTGTTATTCAAACGTTTGGGAAGGTTATTCCGTAGAATTTAGTAATTCCAACAATAGTAATTGATAGGTTAATTCCTTGTGGGTTCGACTCTGGGCTAAATACTCAGATTATATTTGCAACGTCCGCGTGTCCTTTTATTAAGGCATAATTGGACGTGATCATTAACTATAATCTCCTGGCATATAGAAGATACAAAGGATTCCTACATTTGAACACACTTGGAATCATTTTTATGGAGTGTAATTGAAGGAGAATGTTTCCTTTGTAGTTCCTATAATTGCTGGTGCACCTTGCTGCAAATCTCGTAGAAACCTGACTATGGCTTGGATGATGCAATCTTAGCAAATTAACTTCTGTTTCTTCTTCCTGGAAATGGAATCCACAATTGTAGATTCATTGTCGTACTTTCTTCTTAACTTGTTCAAGTCTTCCTCACTGACCCGGCCATTCAGCTTTTTGTTCAATTCATACGCTTCACCAAGTCTCATCCGACATTCTTTGCTTGCAGAATCATGGGAAACAACTAGAACAAATGAAACACTGAATCAATATATGCATAGTTACATATTTTACCACTCATTCCTACAAAGTGAACTATAGATCTATCGATTAGGAAATGTAACTATAGTTGCTTCAAGCGGGTAAAATATGACATAGCAGGGAGACAGGAAATCAAGAATAAATACCAGAATGAGCAAAATCCATCACAAAAACTAGCTAGGACTAAAAAAATTCAAGATCTAGAAACCAAAAGTCTATGAGAATTCAATTTCATTATATGCAAGATGATGCCGAAATAACCATGAGTGAATCAGTTACTATAATGTGGAACTTTGGGATACAGTGTTGTTTTAGGCATGTTTGAATTACCAAAATGAAAGAAATAATAGTCCAATCTATGTTGCTGAATCAAAATGCATGTGCATCCTTCTGAAAAAAATAAACTGTGTACCATATGAAAGAGCATATGATTCCACACAATATAAATATAATGGGCGTCGAACATAACAAGTTTGAATGTCAGATGGATAGCCCGACTGCAAGAAGCAGAAATAACTGACCTGGGTTTGGATAATCTAAGCCAATGATGCATCTTGCTTTACGCTGGACGCTTAAGGGAGCAGTCCAAGGCTCATATATGTACTCCTTTGGCATATCTGTCATTGAATTTAGAGTTGCCAATAAGAGAGACAAAAGGAGAAGGAATTGCAGCATAAGAAAATCAGTTCAACGTACCCTTTAAAACAGGGAGAAAATGCCTGATGTAGTTCCCGGCAGGATCATATTTCTTCCCAAATGAGGTTGGTGAATAAATTCGATGGTACTGAAAAGTAGATAACCCCAATGGTCAGAATATTTGAGGTCATCCAGGACAACTGGTCGAGAAAACTATGCACTTCCTAGGATAAACACTTAGGATCGCCTGATTAAATTTACTCAACATTAAGAACCACCTGATTCTTTTTAAAGTCTTATACTGGAACAAATAAAAGACCAGTATATCATTCAACTGCTTAATTTCGTATAATGTGATCTTTGGGATAACAATATTCTCAACATAGTGAATCTAATTGATGCATTTTTGTGACCAATGGTAAAAAATATTAAAACACCAGCGCAAATGTAGAAAAGCAATCCTCATAAACAACATATATGATTCACCAAATAGCATGCACCTGGTAGAAAAACGAAGAGCATGATAGCCATAACCAGTTTCCGTTGTTGATTGCCCAATCAGAGTCAATAAGCAGTCTATCGAAAACATCACGCCCTTTCTCCCAATGCACAAACTATCAACACAACACTAACTAGTAAAAAAGGAAGAAATTATTCAAAAAATTAACTTTTACCCTAGAGTTGAACTGATTTACCAGATCCCCACGAGTTAAAAAGCAAGCAACACTGTGTCGAGCAAGATGGTGCATCCAACCACATTTCCGGAGCTGAAACATTGAGAACAAAGATCAGATAGACTGACGATATCAAATCAGACAAAGAACCTCCAATAAGTATCTCTCAAGTATACACAAAATAGCAAGGTCCAGCGATCTAACCTGGGCCATTATGGCATCAATCCAAGGAAAACCGGTTCTGGAATCTCTCCAAGCAGCAAGCAGTTCATCATCATTCTTCCAAGGGATCTGTTGGAAGGTAGACAATTATATATACATATTCCCACTATAGTTTAACAAGGAAAACTCAGGCCAGAATGAGACAAGTCAAGTATAGTAAAACATCAATTACTACAACATTAGAAATTGTTTATGAAATTGAAACAATAACTAAAAGATTCGGTGAACAGACCAATATATAAACCAATAACCAAATAAATTTCATCAACAAAATCATCAAGCTTCCACTTTCCATAAGAAAGGTAGAACACATAAGTACCAAAGAATAAGCTCAGTCATCGTCAAAGTACTCTTGAAAGCACAATAGAATTTTATAGATGCTGTTGTAATTATAGATAAGGGACCAAACTAAGAGCGAAACAAAAAATGGAGAAGGCAACATCCTAGAGATAGTTCACTCTTAAACTTCAGAGACTGAATCATTAAATCAGAAAAAACAAGAACATAGAAATTCACATGATAGGAACCTAGCATTATATAGAGGAATATGCAACAGCACAAAAAAACGGATATGAGGAACATGCACCAAGTCAAAGAAAAAGATTGCTGTCATCACCTGCTTGCATATTCTGTTACCCTTCATCTGATCAAAATTAGGAGTCCCGAAGGAAACTGTGTAGAAAAAGTCACGCCATAACAACTGCAGTAGTTGATGAAATTGTAAGTTACTTGGGCGTATAAGAGCTCTGAACACGAAACAACAGGCAATCTACCTGTCCAAGAAGAGAAACAGGCGGAGATGTATGTTTTTTTACGCTTTTCTGAATGTCCTGAATGCACTGGTAGAAATACCTGGAAGAGAGACAACCAAACTTCGAAAGGAATGTGAGGGTAAGAGATTAGAATATTTCAGAATAGCAAGTACTAATTCTATTAGCCTGTGTCCAGCTCACCTTTAAGTAAGGTGATAAAACTGTTGTAGCTGGTTTCATAAATGCAGATGGATCACCCTTGGGTTTCTCAAAATTTGCCACCCATTCCTGCAGCAGGAAATAAGTAGTTCCATTGTATTAGCAAATTGGTACAAAAGCCAAGGAGAATACATAAAACAACGGAGAGATTTGAGCTATCTATTGCATAAGGCTAAATTATGTATGCTAAACATTGAGACACCTTGTTTGCAATTGATTCTCTCAATCTCTTCAGTGCTTCTGATTCTCCACCTTTAAAAGGAGTCCATTCGTCCTGCAAACAGAATTTGTTATATGATGTACACCAAAAGGACTTCACCAAAAATCCCGTAATACATACCTCGTTTAAATCTTCATAACCAAGTTCTTTGACAGTTGGAACTCCTGACACCGCAAAATTTCCAGTATTTCCAATAGGAGGAAGAGAAGATATTGTTGTTGCAAGAGGGGTTGATGCCCAAGATGGTTGCCCAGCCAGTTTAAGGAAAGACTGATAAGTCAGAGGTGGGGATCCCCCATTCTTTGTAGAGAATCAAATAAAATTGATCAATATGGAATATAGACCTAATGTCATTCCACACTAATTGCTTTCTTCAACAAGAAAACAGAAGACCACCCTTTTCTCCATAAACGTCTTTTCCCAGAAAATAAGCAAACCGGTCCTCTGAGATTTCTGAAGCTAGTTTTTAACTCATATGTTGTGTACATACCTTATTTATTATATCAGCAGGATTGTAGAGGGTGTGACTCACAGGAGAGAAAATCTCTACACCAGCTACAGAAGCGTGGTTCTGTGGAGCAAAAGTAAATGTTCTTTAGCCAAGAACCAAATCATTCATTATGTGACCAAAAAGCTTCTAATTTAAAACTTATGTAACCCACCAAGAAACACCATTTGGGATCTGACTAAGCTTGCCTTTAGGAAATCTGACTAAGCTTGCCTTTAGGAAATTAAACCTTTCCTCAATTGGAAAGAAATTTTACCTTGACTTTTACATCCAAAGCTTGATAGTAGGGCTCCGTGTCGTACTCAAAGCAAAGGTTTCCTATGCTCCACTGAAAGTTATGCAAAGATTATACAAATCAATGGCTAGTAAAAGTACTGGTGCTCCAACGAAGAAAAATATGCTTACAAAGTTACATTGGTACAATGCAATTTGAAAGAGGAAACAAACCCCCTGAAAGGAACCAGTGTCTTTCGTAGCGTATAGCGCGGATTCAATCAACAGTTTTTTACTCTAGTTTCAACGTTTCATGGTTCTCCAAGACATCAAAGCATACACATAACTGACTTTCTTAAGTAATATAGATCAATTGTATAACTAAACAATGGAGTATAAGTAGATCTATTGAATTAGCCATAGCTGAATGGATCAAAGTGCTTAAAAAGAACAACTGTGTAACTGGAAAAGTAAAAGATATAAAATTATAAGTTGATCTAAACTGTCATGTCCAGACTTATGATGTAAAACTTCGACAGATAAACATCTCTTAAATTTCGATCCATAAATGACTACTCCAACGCTTAGCAATCAGCATGCAAACCACTGACAACACACTTTCATCAAATATAGACCCAGAATCACATGGCAAGAACACACTTTGGTAACTCAAAAAAGTCAGAGAAATCACTTCTCTTTTTCACTTCTCTTAATTAACTTATTTTCCATGTGTTGGTAACTAATTTAACTATTAACTTTTACGTATGTGCTTCACCTGGACAATCATGCCCATATCCTAGACTAAAACAGTTAACTTGCTCGACACTTAGCAAACAATAATTAACTTCCAACTTAAACAGAGTTAAAAACCCTAGAAGTAGGAGCTAGGGAATTGATTGGTACCTCCTTCAAGCAGCGAATCAAGACCTCGCCCGGGTCACCCTTGAGCACCAATAAGCGTGAACCAAGCTTCTTGAGACTCAAGTCAAGATCAACTAGGCTTTCAAGCAAGAACTGGATCCGGTTCAACCCGGATTTGGAAGAACCGGGAGAGAATGCAGTCGGGTCGGGCTCCATGTAGTGTGGATCAATCACGAAAACCGGGTATAGAAACTTCGACCCTTTAGCTGCGTACTCCAGAGCTGGATTATCATGGAGTCTCAATCCCTTCCTGAACCACATCAAAGAGTTCGACCCAGAAGCCATGTTTGAGATAAAGTTGCTTGAAAACAGAGACGAATTCAGCATTTAAATTATAATTGAGCGTACATTTGCCGTCTCGAATTGAACTTATATTTATGTTACATATTATGAAACACTAATTTAACTTTATGTTTTAGGTAGTGTTTAATGGACAAAGATGGGTGATCTTTATTTAAACGGTTAACGAGTTTCCCGCCATAAATGGGTTCTGGTACTTTTACAAGAAGGGTGTTAACTAACGTGAGCCGGGTGCTATGTATTGGCGAAATGGCGAGCATTTGTTCATTTTTCATGAGGATGTTAGGGCCAGTACGCAACAAGCGTAAGTTAACATAGAACAGGGAAACATTGGCTGTGAAGATGCCACGTCGTTTGTTGGTAGTTCTAACGCTTTGGGCTACCTGATGAGGTGGATTAATTTGGACCGACAATTCCCGCCTTGCAGAGTTATTTACTCCATTGTTTCAAAAAAAAAAAAAAAAAAAGAGAGAGAGAGAAAATTCTAATGTTTGGCTTCCATTAAAACTTTTTATATATATAATAAAAACAAAGACTAGGAGTTACATTACATAGTAGTGTCTATGCTGGGGTACCGAAGTTCCCCTAAGACGGCCATATTTTGTTCAATTGTATCAATATTATATGCCCAAAAATTCCTAACAACTTCTATTCATAGGATGTCTGTCCAAAATACATCATTTGCAAGCATCGGAGGAACTGCTAGTATGGTGGTTCTACCCAAAAAACTTGAATTTGCTGCCTCATTTGCCAATGCATCGTCCACCATATTCTGCTCCCTGTAGGTGTGCCTAACCATCATCTTGTCCAGCATTTGCATTAATAGCCTGCATTTACAAATCATAGGATTGTAAGTTGTGTTTCTTGTGAGTAGCATTTTTATTACTTCAGTTAAAAAAAATTTTTATGTCTAGCGGGATCCGGCTATTTTGTTCTGCTAGTTGGAGTCGTTTCAGTAGAGATTTCAGTTCTGCCATGATATTGGTGGTATGTGGTATATTTTTCATATACCCCATAATCCAATCCACGTTATGATTCCTGAATACTCCATCAATTCCCCCAGTGCCTGGGTTACACTTGGCGGCCCCATCTGTGTTGAGTTTATAGTGACCCCTCATGGGGTTCCCATTTAACTCTGGTATGGAATGGCCTCCTGATAGCATCATTTTTTGCCAACATATAGTACTATGTTGCTTTGGAGATGGTGTTATTAGTACTAATGTTAGCTCTTTTATTATTGAAGAGGTTATGGTTTCTAGCTAACCAATGTGCCAAAAACAAAAAGGAATGATGTTCTCCCAAGGAATGATGTTGTTGAAGGATAGCTTTTTAAGCTTGTTCCATGTTAATGGCCATAGCTGGGCAGAGAGAGTAGGATTTAACTGTTGATTTGCAGTAGATCCCTTGGATAACATTTCTTGCCAGAAGTAGGTTGCATTGGGGCATTCAAAGAAGATGTGGTCACTGGTTTCAGGTTTTGCTAAGCAAAAACAACATTGGAGGTTACAGTTAACCCCAATTCTGTGCAGGAAGGCCCCAGTAGGCAGTCTATCTTGAGTAAGGAGCCAGGTAAAGTTTTTGATTTTGTTAGGGACTTTTAACTTCCATATCCAAGTGAAGTTGCCTTCCCCACCTTTCCACAAAGACTCATTATTGCTTCTAAGGAAGGTATATGTTGATTTGTTGGAGAAGGAGCCGTTTAGAGTTAACACCCATATTAGCCTGTCCTCTTTGGCAGAGTTGGAAGGAATGAAGGTTGATTTGATTAGGTTAGTGATTTTCTCGGGGATGTCCATAGAGATGGAAGAGAGATCCCAATTCCCAAAATTGTAGACTGAGTCCACTTTGGTAGCTATGTTATTAGGGGTTAGAGGGCCCTCAATCATGTCCCTAATAGCTACATGGTATAGGATCCAAGCATCATTCATGAAGCTCACCCTTTACCTTTGTGGACAACCCATCTACTGGCCTTGTTGCATATATCCCAACCCTTGAGGATACATTGCCAGATAGGAGATTTTGGCTTCTTGGGGGTATGGTTCCAGTTACAGTGTTTAGAGATCAGAACTCTAACCCATAATCTGGAGGTGTTATGTAGATCCTCCAAGACAGCGCAGCATGTGAAGCTTTATTTTTAAGCTCGGATTTATGCAAGCCCAGCCCACCATAAGACTTCTGCCTAGTGACTTTGTCCCATCTAACCAGGTGCAATTTTTTATTGTTTGGAGTTGTGCCCCAGATAAAGTTTATCTGAATTCTATCAATTTGTTTGGTAGTCTTGGTAGGCAATTTGATGTATTGCGTGACATGTCTTGGGATACTACTGAGAGAGTCCTTGCCAAGAATAATCCTTCCGGTCATATTAAGGCAATTTATTTTCCAACTAGCTAGTTTGGATTGCATATTATCAATTATGAACTGGAAGTCATTACTAGTAGGTCTCTTATGGAACATAGGAAAACCAAGGTACTTCCCAAAGGATGTTGTAGCTTGGATTGACAGTGCATTTTTAAGGCATTCCATCGTATCTTGCCTTGTGTCAGGGGAGAAAAGGACCCTGGATTTTGTGAGATTAATTTTTTGGCCAGAATCCTCATTGAATGCCTGCAGGATAGAGTAGATTGTGTGCAGTTCCTAGTGTTGGATTTTGCAAAGAGAGTAAGGTCATCAGCAATGAATAGATGAGAAATTTTTGAGCCAGACCTGCTGATACTGATAGGGTGCCATTGTTTGTCCTGGACAACTTTATCAATAGACTTGGAGAGCCTCTCCATACACAGAACGAACAAGTAAGGGGAGATTGGGTCCCCTTGTCTGATGCCCCTAGAGGGCTCCAAGGAACTTGTTTTGCCCCCATTCACTAGGATTGAGATGTTGGATGAGCTAATGCATGACAAGATTAACTTAGTCAGCCCAGGAGGGAAGTTGAAGACATGCAGTGTGTCCCTAATGAAAGACCACTCTAGCCTGTCAAAAGCCTTCTCTAAGTCAATTTTGAGAATCATATGAGCCTGGCTCCCTTTCATTTTCCAATATGAGTAATGTATTATTGGACAATGATTGCATTATTAGAAGCCCTCCTATTTGATAGGAAACTACCCTGGCTAAGTCCAATAATTTCCGGTAGCAAGGGCTTGATCCTGTTGACAATGATCTTAGTGATGGTCTTGTAGATGGTGTTACAAAGCCCAATTGGCCTGAAGCTTTTGAGCATGTTGGCTTGGGGACACTTGGGGATGAGACAGAGATGAGTTTGATTCATGGTCTCATCCACGGAGAGAGTGTTGAAGCATTGGTTGCAGAAGTCAATTACTGAGTTCCCCACAATGCTCCAGTGAGTGTTGAAGCAGTGGTTGATTTCACTAACCTCAAGGGGCCTATCCATGCTATCTCTTTGATAGTCTGATAGGATATGAGTCATGTCCAAATGGCTGATAGTGGAGGTGGGAGCTTGGGTGTGTGAGGAAGTATAGAGGCTCTTGAAGAAAAATATTATGGAGGCCTTAATGTCCCCTTGGTCATAGAGCTAGTTTCCATTTTCCTCTTTGAGGGGCAGGATCCCGTTTCTTCTTCTCCTATTAAGAGTGGAGGTGTGGAAGAATCTAGTATTGACATCCCCTTCAGTTAGCCAATTAACCCTTGACTTGAGTTTCCAGAAGTCTTCCTCATTCTTGAGGAATGAGTCAAGTTCTCTGGTCAGGTTGCTTTCTAAGTTTAACAGGTAATTGCTGGCTAGGATCCGTCTCTTTTTGTGGAAGATGTTGCCAAATGCGTGCATGCTCCACTGGGTCACAATGCTTTTGAATGTTTCAGTTGATTGAATTAGGGGGGAGTTATTGGTGAAAGCCTCATTGATGATACTAGGGAAGGAGGGGTGGCTAGTCCACATGGATTCAAACCTGAAAGGTCTGTTGGAATTATTGAGAGAGTCACCCTTTAGCACTATTTGAACATGGCAGTGATCTGAGTGGGTCCTATGGAGGTGTATAACAGTAGCCTCAAGGTACTGGGAAATCCAGAAATCGTTAGCAAAGCACCTATTTATCCTTTCTAGAATCAGACTACTCATATTTTTGTATCTTTTGTTTGTCCAGGTGAATTTGCTGCCTTTGTACCCTAAGTTGACTAGCTTGCATTCATTAAGGCAGTTCCAAAATAAATTATTACGACTTGATTTAATGGGGTTGCCCCCAAATTTGTCCCTAGTTTTTGAAACTTCATTGAAGTATCCACCTACAAACTAGTTGTTAGGATTGCTTTAGGAGATTGTAACCAGACTTTCCCATAGCAACTTCCTATCAGCTAAAAAATTGCTAGCATAAATGGCTGAAAATAACCAAGGGGTGTGGGATGTGAGTACCCTAACCATGGCATGGATGTCCTGAGGGGTAGTGGAGACCTCATAAATAGTGATACAATCTTCTTTCCACATTATCACTATCCCACCAGACAAGCCATCAGCCGGAGATTGGATAAGCATATCAAAATGCAGCTCCTCCGTCAGCTTTTTGTGATTAGCCATCTTTGTTTTTAGTAAGACCAGCAGTGCTAGCTTGTGGAGCGGAACCATGTCCATGTAGTGCCTCCTGAACTTCGCACTGTTTCCACCCATAACATTTCATATGATGTAGTTCATCAGGGGTGGTCGGCGGTTTGGGGATTGGTTTATGTGAGGCTTCTTCATTCCCTAAGGAGACCTCATTAGTTTCTTTTGGTTCTTTTTCTGCATGCTTAGGACTGGGGTCAAGTTGAGGAGTGGTTTGGTCCCACCCTGGGTGTGGTGAGAGACTAGGCTCAGACCACACTTGGTCATGGTTCTGGGACACAACAGCACAAGCACTTCGCTAGTCTCCATACTGAACTCGATTGCTCTGATTGAGTCTAGTAGGAGAGAGTCTGTGCGAAGGGGGCCGTAGGCTGTTCCTTCCATTTCCGGTGGGGTTTTCCTTTTTAAAAGATCTAAGGCTTTGTTGATTTTCCTTGTGATATTTCCCATCGGTAGTGACTGGTTCTTCTCTACTGGAGCAGAAGGTGACAGAGTTTGGTGGTTTTAGGGTTCGATGGTTACAGATACCGGAGACACTGCTGGGTCCTCCATTCCCGGGTTTGGGAAGAAGGGGATCGATTGGAACGCTTGAGAGATTAGGGTGTTGAGTATTGGTGGGTCCAAATTGGGTTGCATGTTGCCATTGCTTGTCATCGCCTGCCACAAGCATGGACCAAAGGCCGCCAAGGCCCTGTTTAGGGCTTCTACCGTTACCCTCTCCAGATGCGCAGGGTTTTGGACAATCAGGGTTACTAGTTGATTTTCCAGGGTGAACTTGTAAGCTAGTCCCTATCCTTGAAGCGCCACTTCCAGGCAGGATGCCGATGACTGGTCTGGTGGTAGTGGTAGCGACGTCACAATGGCGGGGGATGGCTGATCTTTTTCATTTTTATGCTTTTTTGTTTTGCTACTTTGGGTAATGGTGGGGGTTATGTTAACGAGCAGGCTCATAATGGCGTCATTTGGTGTCAAATCTAGGTCAGTAGAAAGGTCATCGGTTAATGCATATGGAGAAGTGGATTCAGATCTAATGTGGTATTTGTTTGAGTGGACGGAAGGTGTCATGTCACCGGAGATTGGGTGGGTTCTCAGGTGAGGCACTTGAGTGTTCATGGAGTGTGTTGAGTTTTTCCCATTAAGGTAGTCCGCTGAGATAAGAGTAGGGGACGCGTAGGTATTTGGGTAGGGGTGATTATTTGGGCTGGGTGGTTCCAATTGGGTATGGACCCTAATTGTTGATTTTGTATTGGCTTGGTGGCCCAATGCCACATCTTGAGCAGTGTTTGCGTCTGAGGTTGGGCTATGGGTAGGGTCCTCCTTGTAGGCATCACTAAAGGGCCCAATGGAATTTTTGGTGTCATCTCTATCAAGCCCCATTCCCGCCTTGCGTTTGGCACTGTACTTAGATTGGGGCCGTGTGTATTGGGCTACTGGGGAGAGGGGGGGGTGGCATTTTGTTTATTGACAGGGCCGCTGGGCCTATTGTAATTTTTGGGTAACGACAAAAATATTACTCTACCTCCTTTGTCTCATTTATGTGATGCAATTTTCTTTTTAGTATGTCCCAAAAAAAATATACTTTTACACTTAAAAAATAATTAAATTTGAAACTATTCCATTTAGTTTTAATGAAATTATTTATAAATACACATTACATCCATATGAGTGCGGCCCTTCCCCAGATCCTGCACGAATGCGAAATACTTTGTGCACTGGCTACACATACATTTATAATAGAGAGAATATTCCAAAGAGTAATAGGAGAAAGAGAATAAAAATATGATAGAATAAAAAAGAAAAGAAGTATATCGTAAAAAGAGAAAAAGAGAATAGAAGTATTAAAGTAATGAGAATTTAAAAAATATAAATTTAATGTAAGGCTATTTATGTCTTGATTAATTAATTTCTGCTTCTGCTTCTACTTCTTGGAAGAAGATAGAATTTGTAACTTTTCTCAAAAATCAACAAAACTGTTTTTGTTGTTGCTTAAAAGTATTTTATTTATTTGGTTAAATATCTTAAGTTTTTTAAAAAGTACTTTTTTAACATTTTTTTTTTTTTTTTTTTTTGCTTTCCACAAGCTTAGCCAACACATGCTCTTACTAGCAAACCCGAATTTGACTCGAGCTAGGCGGCCCAAGGCCTGACTCCACGAATTCCTGATTGTTTTAATTCTCAATATGGTCTGAGCCACACGCGCCTCTCCCTCCCACACACGAAGCGAAAAAATCATCTCGTTCCTAAACAAAGTGCAGTCATTCCAACGCCACACCATTTTCCTCTCCACTATTCATCTGCACAACGTTGCCCCTCTCTCTCTCTGTCTCCTTGAATAATGAGTACGTCCTCTATCCTATCTCGATTTGTATTTTATTGGCGTCCAATAAATATGCGTCCGACAGCGAAATGAACAATATAGATCTTAATTAGTCTTAAAGTTTATTGATTGAGTAGAAATGAGCTAAATCTTTTGATTTTTTACACAGGTTTGGGAAAGAAGATCGGGATAGGGCTCGAAGGTATCAACTCATCTCTATTCATAGATTTTGTAAACATTTTATCAGTTATCAGTTTTTGCTTATCATTTCCACCTGAAACTGTCAAGTTTATTTTTTTTCGTTTGGAAATTCAGGATTTGGAAGAATTAATCGTTTTATTACGAGAGCAGCTCGCCCCAGAGACGAAACCAAGCTTTCAAATGCCAGTGATGTGCTTAAGACCTCCACTACTAAGGTATTTATTTATTCTTCCCAGGTGTTGGTGTAAATTAAATTGCAATAAAAGTTACGATTAGGGAATTTCCCTATGAAGTTAAATTGTTTATGGTGTCGCGACTAGAGTGGAATAGATATAGAGGATTCATATTGCGGACCTCAAGTAGTTTATAAATGAGATATAGTTGATTGACTGTGCTGACTTTCCTATTTCTCAGAATGTTTTTTTCTCCGCGCCTTAAGGTAGTAAGGACCTTCCACATTTTCCATCAGAAATAGCTTCAGGTTGATTGGAACAGTAAAAATGATTCCACGTTTTCCATACAGAAATAGCTTCAGGTTGATTGGAACAGTAAAAATGATTAGGTGCTTGTATCTGTCACCATGTTGGTCTTTAGAATTAGCCGACTGTACCAGTGCCAGACTTGGCAGAATGTCTTTGTCGAGATTCTGATGTTAATACTTGTACGTTCTCGAGAACCAAAAACTATATGACAAAGTAGGAAGAGAGAACTTATAGGTTCATATGTTCACCTGTCATGGGGCAATATGTTTTAGATTATTTTTCTTTTCCTTCTGCGGGTGCTTTTTGATTCATCAAATTCTGCTATATGTAAGGTTGGACTTCCATTGTAAGAGGATGATCAATTAAAGATTTTAGTTGAATTTGCATAGAGGAATTAGTCATAGTCAGTTCTTTTTTGACCTGTAGCTAAATAGTGCTGTTCATTAGAGTTTCCGTAATGGAAACATGGATAAAAGCCAACTTCAGTTGCAAACTAGCTTGTGTTAATTGTTAAACGAGCTTAGATTAACTTCCTCAGTCGTAGTTGTTCTTGGTCTCTCCTTTAACTGACTGACCTGTGCAAAGTGCACCATAATTCGAAGACTTCTTGGGGCCTAAGCACGAGGGATAAAGAGAGTTGTATGCTTTATAGAATTGCCACAAGCATTTTTAACACAATGCTGTGATTTTTTGGGACATGAAGTTTCACTTTGGTATATGTGACAAGCAGAGACCTAAGATATTCAAAATTTAAAAAAGATAAATTGCTTTACGTCTCCATTTCACCCAAACTCGAGAGAGATTATCCTATGTATCTTACTAGGTCATCTATCCCTTTTTCTAGATGGGTGTACATAGGAACAACTTAGCATTAGATGCTATCAAGGTTCTGCTATTGGTCTTAGTAATGGTGGCAGTTGGGCAACAGCCACCAACCCCGAGGAAACCCTTTTAGCTTTGACTAACCTTATCAACTGGTAAACTTGGAGCTCTTTAACCCAAAACACTAATGTAGCTACAATATCAAAATTCCCATGTACTTTCTATCTAGAATAAATCATGCATAAGAGGTGAAATATGCTTCATTCTAGTGTCATAGTCTTCACGAAGGCAGAGCACATTTCATGCCTTTCCATTCCAGGTTGAATTTATCACCAAGATAATCCTTCAGGTTCCTCAATGAACCTGATATTTGGCTAGATCAGCATATGGCATATTCTACTGACGCTACAGGATATTTGATGCATTTCTATAGTTAGAGCAAGCAATGGCTCTCGATACAGGGTAGAGAGCTACTTGACGTCTTGACCATGTTTCCATGTCCCCGAGTGAAACTAAAGAATTTGAACTTTGTATTCTTTTTGGTGGTTCTGTCACAAGAATAAACGTCAAGTCAGCACTGTATTTACCCACTGGCAGATACTAGTACTACTTGTCTTACAATCCGTGCGCCCTTTGTTTCACAAGCAAAGAATAGAACTGCAGAGTGGTTCATCACCAAAAGCGTGCCCTTTGACATTTCAAAATTTGCATTATCAGTTTTGTGAATCTCTTGGAAGACTTATCGTTGCCCAGTGTTTGAAATTTAATTTGATTCTTGAGATCCCATATTTCCTTGACATATAAATTAAGAGTATCATTCATATTACTAACTCTTGTATGTATGAGAATGTAACCTATGCAAAGTTAGTTTTTCCGACCCTTTGTGATGGTTTCCTTCCCCTGAGGGGCAATATTGCTTCTTGGATGAACCATTTTAGTTGAACCTCTATAAGAGAGTGAAAATAGTTATGTATCCTAGTGGTTCAGAGTCATTAAAATTTGTAATATGCCCTATAATTGCCCTTTTTATAGTATTATGTTCATGCATTTGCTTACTCTGAGCCAGTGAAGTTTTTATCACTAAGATATAAAGCAGGAGTGGTTTATACACTATTGTTATTTTTTTCAACAAGCGATGATGTGACTATGCTTCCCCTGAACCGAGGATCTATCTGAAACAGCCTCTCTATCTTCACAAGGTAGGGGTAAGGCTGCGTATACACTACCCTCCCTAGACCCCATTTGTGCGATTACACTGGGTTTTTGTTGTTGTTGTTGTTGTTGTCATATAAATCATGAATATCCTGAGATGAGCAATTTCTTATCTGTAAAGGATGTACACACCGTGCATTATCCATACAATATACTGCTTGTTTCTTTACTTCTGTCGATCGTTACAGCTGTTGGTGTGTTCTGTTGAATCCTTTAGATTAGCAATGGATGATCCATAAATTATTGTAACTGACTAAATGCCTTCTGTTATTTATTCCAAAGCATGACTCGGATGGGTTTGGATCTGCTGGCTTAAAGTCTTTCAGAGCATTAGCAGTCATTGGTGCTGGAGTCTCTGGGCTCCTTAGCTTCACAAGTGTTGCTTATTCTGATGAAGCAGAACATGGGTTAGAGTGTCCCAGCTATCCTTGGCCTCACCAAGGCATCCTCAGTTCTTATGACCATGCTTCGTAAGTATATGCTATGCTGCCACATGGAAAAGTTTATTGGAGGCCATATCAATCTGCTGTTTATCCACAACTAAATTTAACCTTGTGTTAAGTGAAACGGAGACACCCATTTATTTTCAATGCATTTATTTGCGTGACAGGATACGTCGAGGTCACCAGGTTTACCAGCAGGTGTGTGCGTCGTGCCACTCGATGTCACTAATTTCGTACCGTGATCTTGTTGGTGTGGCATACACTGAAGAAGAAACTAAGGCCATGGCAGCAGAAATTGAGGTGGTTGATGGCCCTAATGACGAGGGCGAGATGTTCACCCGCCCTGGGAAGTTGAGTGATCGTTTTCCACAGCCTTATGCAAATGAAGCAGCTGCAAGGTTTGCTAATGGCGGAGCCTATCCTCCTGATCTAAGTCTTATCACTAAGGTACTGTCTTGGTCTTTTACTTTCAGCTATATTATATCTGCATTGCTTGATTTTTTCTTTCTGATTTCAGGCCCGACATAATGGTCAAAACTATGTTTTTGCTCTTCTAACTGGCTATCGGGACCCTCCTGCTGGTGTCTCGGTAATTTCTGTCTCTCAAACTCCTTTTGGTTTGTGACTAGATTTTGTTTGTTTAGAATAGGGAAGCAGCAAAAACAAAAATTCTGCAAATCTGAAGATATTGTTGTGAAGGGATATGGATGTGCTCCAGTTTAATTGGTTGTTACCTGCTAGTGACCACTGTTTCAGTACTCATTTATTGTTATCACATTTTTCTTGTGGAAGTTTGAGAACCATAATACTTTTCAACTCTGATTATAGATTAGGGAAGGTCTTCACTATAACCCTTACTTCCCTGGTGGAGCTATAGCGATGCCTAAAATGCTTAATGATGGTGCTGTTGAGTATGAAGACGGTACACCTGCTACTGAGGCACAAGTAATATGTCTTGTTCTCTTTCTGCTTTATTTATTGACCCCCTTTTGAGAGATGGAAGTAATATTTCTCACTGTGCAGATGGGAAAAGATGTTGTGTCGTTCTTGTCATGGGCTGCTGAACCAGAAATGGAAGAGAGAAAGCTGGTGAGTTGCAATCTTCCATTTGGTCCTTCCCCTGCATTATGTTAGTATGCACAAGGCAGAGGTTTTGGGCGTCATTTTTGTATTGAAGTTCATTCAATAAAGTCTCTGTATACTCAACCTCAGCCTTGTGCATGCTGAACTGATATGCTCAACCTCTGCCTTGTGCATACTGATCTGATATTGGATCCTCATTGACAGTTAGAATGTGCCATGAAATGAATTTTCTGACCACTTGGGTATTGTAATTCCTACAGATGGGTTTCAAATGGATATTTGTTTTGTCACTTGCACTTCTCCAAGCTGCTTACTACCGTCGCCTGAGATGGTCTGTCCTGAAATCTCGCAAATTGGTCCTTGATGTTGTCAACTGATCTTATTCACTTCTCGCAAATGTGAATTGAGAACATTTCTTTCTGTGTACTGTAAGTGTACGGGGCATAAGGTATAATAAAATACTGCCCAGTGATTTGAATTGTAAGTGTTATACGACAGAATCTAGACAATAGATCTGTCATTGGAGCTATTCTTTTTGAGGGGGAATAAATATCTGCTGTACTATTTACAGTATCGTCTATATGAAAGCTTTATTATTTGGAATTGAAGTGTGAATAGTTTTGATGGGCACCTTTGTTCTGAAGTCACCCAGGAGATGGGATTTTTGCCTGTTTTGGATGGAAGCTTTACTTCAAGTTTTATCCCTACTAATGGAAGCTAAATGAGATCTTCTCTCTAAAGTTTAATGGATTTAGATGAAATGGTTAAAATAATTCAAACATATAATCAGACGTACTATATTAGGTAAAGGCTCTAGATTGGAGTTTCATTGTTTTTCAAATAACAAAATAATTTAACTGGTAAGGTAAATTGTTTGGTTTGATGTAAATGCCGGGCACGGAAAAGTATTTACCAATGCAATTTGTACCCAATGAATTCCTAAGTCAGCTCAACCGTGATGATCTTATAACTTACTTGAAAGTTCTACACTTTTTGAATTGTCATCTACACTTCTCCCCAAGAAGATTTCTGCTTTGGCACTCGGAAGGAGGAGAAAGGAAATGTTAGCTTCAACTTCTTCTGGGAATAAAGAACCAATAAAGATTGTTTGGGATAAAGAGAACATATTTTATAAGGTGCAGCCAAATTAATTTAAACTTCTGGAGGTTCAAGGTTGTTGAGCTCTATTTATTTCATATTAGATATTGTAAGACCTTTCAAAGGGATTTATGAAGATCTTAGGGGTATTTGGTAAGAGGATATCCCATGAGATTAGCTATCCCACCTTCCGCATGGGATAACTAATCCCACCATTGGAAAACACACTATCAAAGGATTAATTATCCAGGGATTGGTTATCCAGGGATTGTTATCCCATCCTCTCATAGTGACAAAAATAACAATACAATCTCGGGATAACTAATCTCAGGATTAGTTATACCGCGATTTTATCCCAACCAAACATGGGATAAACTCATCTCAAATTTAATTTCGGGATTAATTATCCCTTATTCCTCGTACCAAACGATCTATTATCCCGAATTAACTAATACCCCAAACCAAACATGGGATAAAGTGTAAGTCCCCGTAAAATTTTACCAAAAACCCGAAATTTCGTAGTGCCGAAGTAGTCTTCGCGGTACAGACTTTTTGGGTTAAACAGTGTGTTGGGGATTTGAAGAAAACTTTTGGAAGAATAGGGCATTTCTGCGGTCCACTATGCAGCCGCAGAATCACTTTGTGAGCCGCAGAATGGCCGCAGAGTGAAGCAGAAACTTGAGCAAAAATTGTGGACCATTATGCAGTCCATCATGCGGTCGTAGAATTACTTTACGGGCCGTAGATTGCATCGCAGAATCGATGTGAGGAATTTCGGGAGGAGATTCTGAGTCCCGTTTTGCGACCGCAGAACGACCGCATACCCAGGCAGAGGTGCCCAGCTCCGGAGGGCCATTTTGCAGCCCATTTCGCGGACCGCAGAAGCATATGCGATCGCAGATTATGTTTCGGGGCTTCATTTTTCTGGTTTTTATAACCCGACCCTATTCCTTAGGTAAAAATTTGATATTTTGAAAGTGAGGGGATGCTCTAGAGTGGGAGAGGGTTCCTCAATAATTTGTTCTCCAATTATTGCTCAAATCTTGGAAGATTAACAAGGGAAACTCACTAGGTCTTCATCCTAGAGGTAAGATTCTACATCCTAACCCTCAATTTCAAAATTTAACTAAAAATGGTAAATTAGTAAGGAAATTCTTGGGTGTGTGAGTTGTTCATCTTGCATGCACGTGCTATCAAGGGTGGTAGGAAGGTTGTTGACCTAAATATGGTAGATAATGGGTTGTGGGATGATGGAATCAACCATAGGAGGACCTTGAAACCTTAATGCACACCTAGTGTTTGATAAAATGCTCAAATGAGCTAGAACCATAATCATCTTCCTAATTTTTGGTTCAGCTTGTTATATTTCTAAAATAGATCGAAGCTGCTAAGATTTACGGAACATTTTAGAGTTTAAGGAAGCTCAAGTGAGGTATGTTGGTAAACTCTTCTCGCAGAATTGAACCCCACATTACCCTTATAAGTTCCGAGTTGTTCATCATAAATCGATTATTCTGAATAAGCTTTGTGACAAAAGATATATGTTCAATACTTGTTCCAAATGTCATCGTTATGTTGTATTACTATTTGAGAATGTGTTCAAAGTATGGATTGTATATCTAAATGTTATAACTTCAAGTCGTGTTTCAAATGAAAGCTATGATACCAAATTGTGTAGAGATTTGTGATTGTGATTGCACCTCCACCCGCATACATTGGGGTGAGGCGGCAGGGCCGCTTTGTGTAGAGTTTGTGGTATTGTGGTTGCACCTCCACCCGCATACATTGGGGTGAGGCGGCAGGGCCACTTTGTGTAGAGTTTGTGGTATTATGATTGCATCTGCATCCGCATACATTGGGGTGAGGCGGCATGGCCGCTTTGTGTAGAGTTTGTGGTATTGTGATTGCACCTCCACCCGCATACATTGGGGTGAGGTGTCAAGGCCGCTTTGTGTAAAGGTGGTTATAGAGGATCTCGACTTAAAATTTATGAATGTTATGGAAAGCTCTTGATAAATTTGCTTTGGCTTTAATGGCTATCTATGTTTTTCTATTGTCACCCTGATTCATCATATTCATGTTGTATTTCCAAGTTCTTGATTAGGTGTTTGGCTTTCATACTAGTATTCGACATGTACTAACGTCCCTTTTGCCGGGAGTGCTGCATCTTTAATGGATGCAGGTGGTTCCACAGCGGAGGACATTGACTAGTGATAGCGGTACTTATTCTTCCCAGCTGACTTGGTGAGCCCTATTTCATTCCGGGGTAGTGCATCTTTTGTTCCGTGTGTATTACTATGTTGTGAGGTATAACCGGAGCCTTGTTGCCGGCACCATCGTTGTACTCTTTGTATCTATTAGAGGCTCCATAGACATAGTGTGGGTTGTGTAGTGGTGTTGGGAAGGTTAAACTAAAAATGTTGTAATTGTACCATATGCTTCCACTATTAACCTATGGTTGTGAAATGTATTATGTTGGAGACTTGTAAATGATGCAACTAATGGTACTGAACTGGAGTGGTACACATGACTCTCATTGTCTAAAATGTATCCATTCTGTATTTATGGGTGAGTTGGGTAGAAAGAAATCTAGCAGGCTTGCTCGGTCGGGTTATCTCGGTTGAGCGCTGGTCGCGTTCCCCGAGGTCGGGGCACCATGGCCGTTCTCATTGATTGGGGATGGTTGATTTTGATGTAATAATGGGGATGGACTGGCTTTATTCATGTTTTACCAAGCTTGATTGTCGAACCAGAACCGTTAGGTTTGAATTTCCAAATGAGTCAGTGATTGAATGTAAGGGGGATAACATGGTGCCGAAGGGTAGGTTTATTTTCTACCTTAAGGCCACGAAGATGATTAACAAGGGGTGTATCTACTATTTGGTCCGTGTTACAGACACCGATGCCGAGGCACCTACACTCGAGTTTGTGCCGGTTGTGAATGAGTTTCCAGAGGTCTTTCCGGATGAGCTCCCTGGGATCCCACCAGACAGGGAGATTGATTTGGGATTGATGTGATGTTGGGTACGCAACCCATATCTATTCCACCTTACAGAATGGCACCGATAGAATTGAAGGAACTAAAGGAACAATTGAAGGACTTGCTCGAGAAGGGTTTCATCCGGCCAAGTGTGTCGCCTTAGGGTGCACCATTTCTCTTTGTAAGAAAGAAATATGGGTCACTGAGGATGTGTATTGACTATCGGCAGCTCAACAAGGTAACAATCAAAAATAAGTACCCACTACCAAGTATATATGACTTGTTTGATCAATTGCAGGGTTCTAAGTACTTCTCCAAAATTGATTTAAGATCCAGGTATCACCAATTGAAGATCAGGGAGCAACATATTCTGAAAATAGCTTTCAGGACTCGGTATGGGCACTTTGAGTTTCTGGTAATGTCCTTTGGGCTAACAAATTTCCTGGCAGCTTTCATGGATCTTATGAATCGAGTCTTCAAGCCCTTTTCTTGACTCCTTTGTGATAGTGTTCATTGACGATATTCTGGTATATTCACGCAGTCGAGAGGACCATGCCGATCATCTCAGGGCAGTTTTGCGGACTCTATATCAGCACCAGTTGTATGCAAAGTTTTCAAAATGTGAATTTTAGCTGGAATCTGTCACATTCTTGGGTCATGTCGTCTCCAGGGAAGGAATTAAGGTTGATCCTCAGAAGATTGCAGATGTGAAGAATTGGCCTAGACCTACAACTCCAACAGAGATTCGTAGTTTCTTGGGATTAGTGGGGTATTACAGGAAGTTTGTGGAGGGGTTATCTACCCTTGCCTCTCTGTTGACTAAATTGACGCAGAAGGCGAGTAAGTTTCAATGGTCTGATGCTTGTGAAAAGAGTTTCCAGGAGTTGAAATCAAGATTGACTACAGCACCGGTGTTGACCCTACCAGAGGGTACAAATGGGTTTGTGGTGTATTGTGATGCTTCAAGAATCGGGCTTGGGTGTGTATTGATGCAACATGGCAAGGTGATATCTTATGCTTCTAAGCAACTCAAGAATCATGAAAAGAACTACCCAACACATGACTTAGAACTTGCAGTAGTGGTATTTGTGTTGAAGATTTAACGTCATTATCTGTATGGGGTCAATGTAGATATATTCACGGACCATAAGAGCCTTCAATACATTTTCAAACAGAAGGAATTGAATCTGAGGCAGAGAAGATTGCTTGAGTTACTCAAAGATTACGAGATCGATATCCTATATCATCGGGGGAAGGCTAATGTTGTGGTGGATGCTCTTTGCCGGAAGTCTATGGGTAGTTTGGCTCACTTGGAAGCATATCAAAGGCCATTGGCCAAGGAAGTTCATTGGTTGGCTAGTTTGGGAGTTCGTCTTGCGGACTCTAGTGAAGGAGGGGTGATTGTGCAAAATAGGGCTGAATCATCGCTCATTGTTAAAGTCAAGGAGAAGCAATACAACGACCTATTGTTGGTACAATTGAAGGAGGGGATTCATAAACATAAGACTGTGGATTTTTCTATTGGCATGGATGATGGTACATCAAGGTACCAAGGGCGACTATGTGTTCCAAATGTAGATGGTCTCCGGGAAAGAATCATGACCGAGGCTCACACTTCTAGGTATTCCGCGCACCCGGGCTCTACAAAGATGTATCATGATCTCAAGGAAGTCTACTAGTGGAATGATATGAAGAGGAACGTGGCAGACTTTGTGGCAAGATGTCCAAGTTGTTAGCAAGTGAAGGCCGAACACCAACGGCCCGATGGGTTGGCACAGAACATAGAAGTTCCAATGTGGAAGTGGGAAATGATTAATATGGACTCTATGGTAGGACTACCGCGCACTCCGCGCAAGTTTAAATCCATTTGGGTAATTGTGGACCAACTCACGAAATCAACACACTTCTTTCCTGTTAAGGCTACCGACATAGCAGAACAATATGCTCAGTTGTATATCAAGGAAATAGTCATGTTGCATGGCACTCCAATTTCTATTATCTCAGATCGAGGGGCACAATTCACAGCTAACTTTTGGAAGAAATTTCAGCAAGGTTTGGGTACTCAGGTGAATCTTAGTACAACCTTTCACCCACAGACTGACGGGAAGGCAGAGCGGACTATTCAGACGCTTGAGGACATATTGCGCGCTTGTGTTCTTGACTTCAAGAGTAGCTGGGACGATCATTTGCCACTCATAGAATTTGCCAACAACAACAATTATCATGCTAGTATCCAAGCGGCACCATTCAAGGCTTTATATGTTAGCAGATGTAGATCTCCCATTGGGTGGTTCGAGATTGGGGAAGCAGAATTGATAGGACCATACCTCGTGCATCAGGCTATGGAGAAGGTTAAGATTATTAAGGAGCGGTTGAAAACTGCTCAGAGCCGTCAGAAGTCCTATTCGGGCGTTCGTTGTAGAGATTTGGAGTTCAAAGAAGATGATTTGGTATTCTTGAAGGTTCCCCCCATGAAAAGTATAATGCGGTTTGGTAAGAAAAGGGAAATTGAGTCCAAGGTATGTCGGGCCATACACAATCATTCAGAGGATTGGTCGGGTGGCGTACAAGCTTGAATTACCCCCTGAGATGTCATTAGTGCACCCGGTATTCCATGTGTCTATGTTGAAGAAGGTAGTTGGGGATCCGTCATTCATTGTTCCGGTTGAGACTATTGAGGTTAATGAAGAACTAACTTATGAAGAAATTACAGTTTCCATTCTTGATAGGCAAGTCCGAAAACTAAGAAATAAGGAAATTGCCTCCGTGAAAGTACTATGGCGAAACCAACAAGTTGAAGAGACCACCTAGGAGGCCGAGGAAGAAATGAAGAAGAAGTACCCTCAGTTGTTTGAATAGCTATGTAATCATTTTTATGAAATTTTTTCCTATGAACTATGTATCACTTGTACAGTTTAAGCTCAAGATGTTCCATTTCTAGTAATATATTGCTTATGAGGCCACGGTTGGTGTTGTTTCATATTATGTTGCGTCGTTGGTTTATGTATATGCTGTTAGGATTGGTTTTTGGGATTGTCTAGCAGGTGGATAGGCCCAATTCAAGGGGAGACAATGGCGAAATTTTAGGAAATTTAGGGAGTTAGAAAAAATTTGGAACTACTGGTGTGTGGTGTAGCAGCTGAGTCACATTGGGTGCTAGTGGTAAACTGTGACCCTCGAATACCCTCATTCGAGGACGAATGACCTTAGGGGGGGGGATGTAAGACCCCGTAAAATTTTACCAAAACACCGGGATTTCGTGGTGCCGAGGAAGTCTTCGTGGTACGGACTTTTTGGGTTGAACAGTGTGTTGGGAGTTGAAGAAAACTTTTGGCAGAATAGGGCATTTCTGCGGTCCATTATGCGGCCGCAGAATTACTCCATGAGCCGCAGAATGGCCGCAAAGTGAAGCAGAAACTTGAGAAAAACTTATGGACCATTATGTGGTCCATCATACGGCCGCAGAATTACTTTGCGAACCGCAGATTGCATCGCAGAATCGACGTGAGGAATTTCGGGAGGAGATTCTGAGTCCCGTTTTGCAACCGCAGAACGGCTGAATACCCAGGCAGAGGTGCCCAATTCCCGAGGGCCATTTCGCGGCCCGCAGAAGCATTATGTGGTCGCATATGTGACCGCATATTGTGTTTCGGGGCTTCATTTTTCTGATTATTATAACCCGGCCCTATCCGTTAGATAGACGCTATGGACCATTTCTTAAGTAAAAATCAGTTAGAGGGTGCTCTAGAGTGGGAGAGGATTCCTCAACAATTTGTTCTTCAATTCTTGCTCAAACCTTGGAAGATTAACAAGGAAAACTCATTAGGTCTTCATCCTAGAGGTAAGATTCTACACCCTAACCCTCAATTTTGAAATTTAACTAAAAATGGGTAATTAGTAAGGAAATTCTTGGGTGTGGGAGTTGTTCATCTTGCAATCATGTGCTATCAAGGGGTGGTAGGAAGGTTGTTGACCTAAATATGGTAGATAATGGGTTGTGGGATAATGGAATCCATCATAGGAGGACCTTGAAACCTTAATGCACACCTAGTGTTTGATAAAATGCTCAAATGAGCTAGAACCATAATCATCTTCCTAATTTTTGGTTCAGCTTGTTATATTTCTAAAATAGATCGAAGTTGCTAAGATTTATGGAACATTTTAGAGTTTAAGGAAGCTCAAATGAGGTATGTTGACTAAACTCTTCTCTTAGAATTGAACCCCACATTACTCTTATAAGTTCCGAGTCGTTCATCATAAATCGGTTATTCTTAATAAGCTTTGTGACAAATGATATATGTTCAATACTTGTTCCAAATGTCATCATTATGTTGTATTACTATTTGAGAATGTGTTCAAAGTATGGATTGCATATCTAAATGTTAAAATTTCGAGTCGAGTTTCAAATGAAAGCTATGATACCAAATTGTGTAGATATTTGTGATTGTGATTACACCTCCACCCGCATACTTTGGGGTGAGGCGGCAGGGCCGCTTTGTGTAGAGTGTGGTATTGTGATTGCACCTTCACCCGCATACATTGGGGTGAGGCGGCATGGCCGCTTTGTATATAGTTTATGGTATTGTGATTGTACCTCCACCCACATACATTGGGGTGAGGCGGCATGGCCGCTTTGTATATAGTTTATGGTATTGTGATTGTACCTCCACCCGCATACATTGGGGTGAGGCGGTAAGGCCTCTTTGTGTAGAGTTAGTGATATTGTGATTGCACCTCCATCCGCATACATTGGGGTAAGGCGGTGGGGCCGCTTTGTGTAAATGTGGTTACAGAGGATCTCGATTTAAAATTTATGAATGTTATTGAAAGCTCTTGATAAATTTGCTTTGGCTTTGATGGCTATCTATGCTATTCTATTGTCACCCTGATTCATCATATTCATGTTGTATTTCCAAGTTCTTGATTAGGTGTTTGGTTTTCATACTAATACTATTCGACATGTCTAACGTCCCTCTTGCCGGGGGCCCTGCATCTTTAATGGATGCAGGTGGTTCCACAACGGAGGATATTGACCAGTGATAGCGGTACTTATTCTTCCTAGCTGACTTGGTGAGCCCCATCTCATTCCGGGGTTGTGCATCTTTTGTTCCGTGTGTATTACTATGTTTTGAGGTATAGCCGGAGCCTTGTTGCCGGCAGTATCATTGTACTCTTTGTATCTATTAGAGGCTACGAAGATATAGTGTGGGTTGTGTAGTGGGGTTGGGAAGGTTAAACTAAAAATGTCGTAATTGTACCATATACTTCCACTGTTAAACTATGGTTGTGAAATGTATTATGTTGGAGACTTGTAAATGATGCAACTGATGGTACTGAACTAGAGTGGTACACATGACTATCTCATTGTCCAATTAATGAAATGTATCCATTCTGTATTTATGGGTGAGTTGGGTAGAAGGAAATCTAGTAGGCTTGCTCGACCGGCTTATCTCGGTTGAGCGCCGGTTGCGCTCCCCGAGGTCGGGGCGTAACATAAAGTTAATCCTAAATTTTATCATCATTATGCTTATCCCATGTACCAAACAACCCCTTTAGTTTCTGGTTTGATGCTCAAACTCTTACATAGAGCATCAGTATTGAGCCCTCTAATGTATTGATGAACACAGTGTAGCCTTGTAAGATATATGCTCAAGTTCTTACAATGGTATCAGAATAAATGTTAGTTATGTGAGTCCCACATATATATAAAAAATAGAGATAAAGAGATATAATGTACCAAATTAAAGGGGGAACAGAAAGTGAGATAAACAAACATAATTTCATTTAATTCTTGAAATTTCGATAGGTACATGTAAAACGAACACTTTAACACTAGATAATTTAAACCTCTTACTTGTGTAACATATAAAAGCAACAGTTGTGCTATAGTAAAGCTTACACTGAATATATAATATAGGAGTAGCTCATTTCTGTAAAACAATGTAACCAAACAACCAGATAAAAAAGAGACATAACATAGTAAGTTGTTTCCGTATTAATTAAGAGTTATACACTAGTGTCAGTGCATAGAACATAAACTCATTAATTAATTAATCGATCTACGGAATGCGTGGATTGCGAACGCTGACTAACCTAACATCATCAATCACAGGACCACACAAGGAGCCAGAATTATCACTCTTCATATGATAATTTGTGCTCAAGAACCTAACCCTTGTGCGTCTAGAAATTGCAGTAAACCTAAGTTTTGCACGTTTGAAACCACCTTTACCTTTGGACATATAGGGAACTTGTAATGCAACTTTTCCAGCAAATGCCTCAATTAGCATAGACCCTTCACAAGAATTGTTAGCATCTCCAACAGTGAAAATCAGATCATAAATCTTGCCTGCTTTGGTTATGACTTGTTGTGCTAATGCACTTTCTCTTCCGGCGACTAACTCGACGGCGCGCTTGCCCTCTGGCACGGTGAAGTGTTCAGCATCAACGTATTTTACGGCCTTGAGAGATTCAATTATCCATCCAGGTAATGGACAATGATCATCTTCTATGTTGGGAGGAATTAGAATGCCCCAGTTCGTGTTTGGGAAAATATATGGACCCTCCTCAAAGTTTCCGTTCTTCAACATGTTGCCTGTATACATTTATGTAATTAGAGCTTAATTTCCATGCACTAACAATATTTATACAATCCGGTTATTTCATTAAAAGGTTATTATGAGTAACTTTATTTAATAAAAACCGATATGATAACCTAGATTAAGTGTGAATTCTTTTTTACTATGAAAAGTGTAAATATTTCTTTTATACTGTTTGCATATAAGTCATGTATGTGTATGGTTTTAGTTTTTTTTTTTACACTTCATAGTCTCCGCAAACGGATCTAAATAATTTAACTAGTTTAACTCAACTATATATGTGTCTAAAAGATAAAAAATATGGAGTATTACATATACGACAAGGTGCGTGCATTCTATATTCGCTTACTAAGCTAGCGTTTGGATATACATTTTGTAGAAACTTGAAAAAAGAAAAAACTAAAGTTGTGTTGAAAAATAATTTTTTAAAGTTGAAGTTGTGTTTGGATATGCATATTATTTAAAAAAAAACTTGAAGTTTTGTGAGTGGAAGAAAATTTTCACCCAAAAACTGCCCTAAACTAGTTTTTCGTAACTTAGAATTTTTTTAAAATTTTTTTCCAAAACTGATCATGTTCCATGGACAGTGCATGTTTTCATATTTTTTTTTTTTTTTTGAAAAGAAGTACCTAAAATTCATGACCAAACGGGTGCTAAATCTTGGACCCGACTAGAGTAAGCAAGTCAATACGTTGAAATGTGTCAACAATCTCTATCATAAATAAGGTGATTCTTGGTCCAATTGAAATATCTTCTCAACGATTTTGATCGTGTAAAACATATTAGTGTAAACAAGTTTATATTTGGACAAATATTGCTTAAGACAATTAAAAACCTTTCTTATAAGGAAGGTATAAAAACCTTAAAAGACAGATAATATGGATGGTACCTTTTGGTCTGTGAGGGGTTTTCAAAGCTTTGAGCGCGACGAAATCAATAAGGGGGCCACAAGCAGGGTCCTTCTCACGTGCAGGATTATGGAGCACAAGTTCAATCACATTGGCCTCAGCCAAGAAACCCCAAGAATAAGTATCCCAACCATCACTACTATACATTGTCTGCAATGGCAACATTCCCCAGTCTTTGGGTTCTTTACTAGGTGTTACAGACACATTGAGTCTCTCTTCTTGAGCACAAGTCCTAGCAAAGACAAAAGAAAGAGCATAGAATGTTCCCTTTGTGACATTCACAACTTTGGTTTTAAGGGAAGCATCTTCACCTAGCCTAACAGCAAAATCACCTTGTGGCACTGGAAGTAACATGTCACCTTGCATTTGGCCTGATTTTATGTATTCCACATAACCTGATAATTCCCAATGGGGTATTGCGTGAGGATCCATCACTCTTGTGTGCTTCATTTGTGATGGTTTTGGACCTTGCTCGAAGTTGCCGTTTGGCAATAATCCTATTGAAAGAAGAAAATAAATTAGACTTTACTACTCGTATTATCACCCGTAGTTACTAAAAATAGCTGTCTCAAATTATTTGTCAATTTAGAAGTTCAAGAAAAATTAATTCTTTTTTTCCTTTTTTACCCTTAGTAATAATCCTTGAAGACTACAAAACACCTAAATTATGGATAACTTTGTTCAAATACCCATGAAGAAAGACTAAATAATATGAGACTGAGGTATTTCATGAATAAGGATAAAGTAGTCAAAATTTTATCCTAAACAATTGTTTTGTTAAGGAACGTGTACAAGAGAATCATGACAAATAATATGAGACTGAGGGAGTAACTTCTAACACTATCATGCCAATTTTTTTATTACAGTCGATGCATATAAATTGCCGGCAGCAAAGCAATATTAGTGACACATGCGAACTCGGTGCGGAGAAATCGCTCACAAAGATAGATCATGCATACTTTATGGTACCAAAAACAAGAAAGCTAATGTATTGTCCTTTGGAGTAGGAAAAATAATTTATTGTCCTTCAGTTGATGATCAGCTTCCAAATGAAAAAGAATAACAAACGTCGTCATAAAGTCAGTTGAGTACTTTTTCTCGGAAAATAAATTTTGTACACGATTTAATTAATACCCTTAACTAAGGTTCTTGATCTAGCTGCAACATATTTGACGATAATCGTAATTTTTATCTGAGAAATTTGACCGATGTGCTACGCGTGTTGAGACAAACTTTGTGGTGAAGCTTTGTAGATGCGACCCTGTTGAAGACTATGCGAAGAAGGTGGATCAACTTTATTTTGTCAGAAAATTCAGGCCAAGGGGAGAATTGTTAGGTGTTTGTCCAGATTTTCTTACCATAATTGGTTTTTCTATCTCATGAAGGAAATCACAACATATTTACCATAATTGGGTTTTTCTTTTCCTAGAAGGAAAATATAATTTTTCATATTTGGCTAGTCCCTTTTCTTCTAGGAAAAGTTTTGGAGTTATACAAATTGAAGATCCGTCCTTCTCATTCAGTAGCATCCACAATGTAGCCATAGGGGGTTTGAGAGTCGTGTTTAGGGGAGAATTTTACGGGATAAGTGTTAGTGTATCACTTGTGTTTGCCTCTTCGTGAGGTTATTCTCTCGATATTTTCTACTCTCTTTTTATATAGTGGATTGCTCATCTCCGCTCGTGGACGTAGGTCGGTTGACCGAACCACGTTAAATGTTTGTGTCTCTTTTGGTATATTTCTCTTTTGTTGTATGATTTATTGTCTTTCAAGGTTTGTTTTGCTAGCTTCCGCATGACACCTGAATTTTTCGATCCTAACAACCACTGACAAAAAATTGTATGTTCTCGTATTGGGGTTCTATTTCGTATTATACATCTAGCTAAAGAACACTTCCTCATCATAAATTTGTTAAAACATCGTTAGACAATTCTGCACCAATTTTAAATGATTTGTAATCTTATTAATGGCATGCTTGAGTCATCTAATTAAGAGGTTCTTCCAATCTCCCGAGATCTCATAATATATAAGCTAACTTCAAAAACAGTAAAATATACATATTGCAGTTGAACATTATTGGATACTACATATGGTCTAGGAGAAGCAGAAGTTCATATTGCACAGAAGTTGAAATGCACCATAAAATATAGTAGTAGATGACAATTAAAAAGATAAAGATTTACCATCTATTAGAGATGAACCGATTTGGAGGGTGGCACATAGTAGCACCAACAATAAGACTGCCTTCATTTTCATAGGTTCTTGCATTATACACTCAGAGATAAAAAGAGATAGAGAGAGAAGAGAAAGAGATACAGAATGAAAATTCTCAAACTGTCGATGGGTTTTTATGAATATCTATTCGCCAAAATGCCCCTAGAGAAGAAGGAAATAACAGGCCATGGCCTCTAGTCTACTGCTCTTTCGCAGCAGCTACAAGGGAACACGGGCTGCACGTGCAATCCTCATGTTGAGGAACAACTTAACATAGACAATTAATAAAACATTTCATTTATATACACTATTAATAGTAAATTAATAATTTTTATACTGATGTTGTTTTTAATAATTCTTTGCCTCCCAATGCCTATTGTATCGGCTTGGCCTTTCATAAATGGAATATAGCATAAAGCATCCGCATTTACTGTCTTCAACACACTTTCAGTTCTACACACGTCTTTCTTTCGGAGGTCTGTAGACACTTACACCTCAACCTGAGTCGAACCTCCGACTTAAGAAAAAACCTAAATATTGTTAGAAGAAGTTTAATTTGTAAAATAAAGAAATTTTATTAACGTACATCGCCTAATCTTAATGGTCTGGGGTGGTCGGCGTTTCTCTCTGATCAGCAATTGGTTAAGTATTAAGCATATTGCCTGGCTGAGTGACATGATCCGAGATGCATGGAATTATTTTTATGTAGATTATACTATATTAGTATTGTTGCGTGTTTTAATTCCTTGGCATTAAGCAACATATAAAGATTTGAATTGCTTCAAATTCAACTAAGAAGATGCATAAACCATAGAGTCAATGAGAGGTCTTATCTGGTGTAGGTTGTTGACTATCAGCCATTCATATTAATTTAATGTCTCCTTCATGTTCTTCTCATTGTCAACCTGAGGGTAATCTTGTCATTCATACTCCTTTAGCTTCGTCTACCTACTGGCATTGACTCGAATCATTATGTTTAAAAATATTTCATGGCACGATATCTATATCGAATCAATAAATGTACCACATATATTTGTACGAAAACTTTTACATCAATTAAGTACATACAGTAGTTAAATTTTTTCAACTACATTATTTCAGTTAACTACTTCTCGTGTATATTCTCACCTCATTTTATCATTTATGCATATATAGGTTTAGAAAGTTGCTCTAATAAACTAATTATACTCCAACGGACATAATTAGAGAAGAAAAATTACCATATATACGACTATGTTGTTCGGACCTTCCAAAAATGTTGCCGCACCCGTGTCGGATCCTCCAAAAATGCACTACTTTTGGAGGATCCGACACGCAGCCGTCCGCTATTTTGAAGAGTTCGAGCAACATAGCCATAAGACAGGGATATATTACTAGAGCGTGGGTTATCCAATATATATAGAGTTGGTCTCTTTCTGACCAAAAAGGAGCTAGGTTTATGCCGAGGGAAGCTCAAGAATATATCCACATGAAATCTGGAAGGATTTGAGTAATTAGTTCCGTTGCATTTCATGAATTTTAGCAGAGAATGACAGCGGTATCTATCTCATAGAAATGTAGATATGTCAAAAATAATGCAAAAAAGGAACCATGAGAACTGAATACTAAAATCAATATACTATGGATGTGTCAACATTCTAGAGAGAGAACGGGAAACAGGAGACATTGAATCTCTGATACTGAGGTAAGTGTTTGGCTCAAAGGATACTAGATACCTTATAAGTGAGAACAATCAAAATGAATCAAGGATCAATCGTAATCGAAGATAATAAGACCTAGATATGTGTATTATATTTGTTATAGCTTCCAATAGATTGGATATTCAAGAGAGAGAGAGAGAGAGAGCTTGTTCAATAATCAATCCTCCTTTTACAACATTGGGATCCTCCTTTATATAATAGGAGACCCTCCTTAAAATAATAAAATAATACAGAGATTGGTCGCGTTCCTTAGAGAGAGAGACGACGGAACCGATGACACACTTCATGCCGACATTCTTAGGTCGTGCCCTCACTTTGGTTAGCGTATATTCGTTGGTCGTTCCTACCAACGTGGAGACGTAATGGGCAGAATTTGACCCTATACAGTTAGTCCCTTCGTTCGTCGGCGACGCATCGAGGTGCGTCCCCGATGGACGGAACCGCGAACCTTATTTTGGGAGAATTTGACCATGCTTGAAGACGGCTGCATGAATGAGAGGGAACGAGTGAACATTTGAGTTTATTGAAATGCTGACGCGCGGTTTCTTTCTCAAAGTGACGTCATCACACGCAGGCGTCATCATTGCGCGTCTTCCCGAGGAAGCACAAAAGGTATTCTGATGCTCGGTTTTCCGCGCCCGTTTGAATTCCGCCTCTTCAATTTCAACGCCACCCAACCCTATAAATAGGGGAAGGGTTTAACTTGATCCAACTTTCAATCATTTGCAAGCATTTTCTGACCTTCTAAGAAGGCACTTCCTTTCTTCGAAACCCCACCGTTTCTCAGAAATCACACATTTCGTTGTGTCATACACCGTTTCCTGGACAAAAATTATGGCAAAGCCCCGAAAGGATAATAATCCGAAGGCTCTTGATAATACGCCGTCCGATGTACCGCCTCCATCTGGCGGTGATGAGGGAGACGGAGAAGAGGAACTCACCCCCCTTACCGTGGACAACGTGTTACCGAAGTAACTTCTTGTTAGGAGAGACTTCCAAAAGGATTCCCTCGCGCAACCCTCGGAGAATTCTGAGTTAACGCAGGATGACTTAGATGACCTTCGTACGTCGTTCGGCATACCTGTCATGCGGAGATGGTCCCGGCGGGGACGGATTATGCGAACATCCACAGACCGGGATATTCCTCGTTCTATGAATATCCTTTTTTAATTGGTTATGGTCTTCCCATCTTTCCTTTGGCGGAGGAGCTTTGCCGCTTTTACAACATGTGTCCATCCCAACTCACTCCGTACACCTTAAAAGTATGCAGGATAACGTCTACATACGCAGAGCTGGCTAGGTGTGAGGTCTCTGTCCACCACCTTTTGCACTTGTTCAGCGCCAGTTATCTAAGGGGTACCATGCTGCATTTGAAGAGCCGTGGTTCGAAGGGGCTGCTCATCAAGACCGATGACCGACCCAGCCGCGGTTATTGGCGTAGGTACTTCTTTATTAAAACGGAGCACCTGGTGTTTGACCCTGTCGGGTTCCCAGAGAGGTGGAACTCGAAACGTAAGCGTTCCCATCTGTCGAATTCTTCATCATACGTAACCTCATCGGTTCTAGTCGCACCATCGTTATGACTTTTTCTTTTTATTTTGCAGCAATGGCTCACGCACCCCGGTTCATCACCGATATCAAGCAATGGGTGGCCGGTTTGCTGCCTTACGCGGAAGAAACCCGCACATGGTCCGCATTCCTTCAACGCTACGGCCCCGTAGGACCTTCACGTAATTCTTTGGCTTTAATCGGTTGTTTCCACAAACTTCATCAACTGAACTATTTGTGTCGACAGGTCGAAGCGTTCCCAAGAAGAAGGCGACGGTATCTACCCTCGCTCGATCGGATATCGGCCCGGCTGCTCGGGAGATACTTTGCGCATCTGTCAGGGAGGGTGTTCCCGTAGTTCCTTTACAAGGGGTTGCACCTATAGAGGCGACTACGAATGAGGCGACGCCTTCGACACCATTTCCGCAGCCTGCGGATGAGCCTTCCGAGGGCGGGGAGCCTGAGGAGAGAAAAAGGCGGAGGCTTGAAACGGGCAAGGCAGTCGCGACCGAGGATGAGAGGAGTAACGTGCCTCGTCAAACGCCTAGACCCGTCTTCATGGCCGACGCTATTCGTTCGGGGAGGCCGAGTCATCAGGCGAGTGCGGTTGCCGATGTTAGCTCAATTCATGCTGCCGAGGTTGGCTCGACATCCGCCGTTGGCGGGGATGCTGAGGGATCGGACCCTGAGATCGCCCAAGAAGATATGGACGGACTGGCGGAAGGCCTCACGCATGTGGAGATGTCGGCGGACGGGTCCGATCACCGAATCGTGATTCCGGGGGCTTATAACTTATTGCAACACAGCGAGCAGGCGGCGTTGGAGATGGCTTTGTTATGTGCCGCCCCCGAGTGTAAAATGCTAAGAGCTGTCAGTGATGCAGAGCTATCTCGAAGGGTCGCCGGCATGACTTTACAGGTAAATTTCTGTTCTTTCGCGTGTTGTGAGGTTGACTTTGATGTGTACTAACTCATGTTTTCTCCTTAGACCCTTGTTTTGGAGGCGGAGAGGAGGCGTCGCGAGCAGAAGAAAGCGACCATTTTCAATAAAATGGTGAAGAAGTATAAGAGGTGCCGCTCCAAGCATCAGGAGGCGGTGGACCTTTTCCAACAGGACCCCAAATTTCGAGTGTTCCGGGAAGGTCTTGAACAGAAGGAGGTGCAATTGAAGCGCAGGGTGGCCGAGTTGGAGAAGACTGATGAGGAGTAGGTGAAGGCTGTGGCTCGTAACAGTGAGCTAGAATCACTCTTCAAATCGAGGGAAAAGGAGTTGGAGCTTAGTCGTGGGGTGGCGGTAGAGGTTGCCGATTTGCACCGTAGGGTGGAGGCCTTGACTGCCGAACTCGAAGTCAAGGCGGCAGAGGTCGACGCTCTTAGGCGTACTGTCCCACCAAGGCCTGGAGACGTGGCTCGACCTTCTTTTTCCCCGCTCTTGTTTGACGAGGATGCGCGTCGCGATGCACATGAGATGTGGGTTTATGCGGAGGCCCGACTGAATGTATACAAGAAACTTCTCGTTGCGGGTCGTGCCACTGAGGAGGAGGTTCAGGAGCAGTGGCGTGAGGCTCGTGCCGCTCGGGCAGTCTGCGGACATAGTTCCGACTCCCCTGACCGGGAGGGCTATGCTTTAGAGGACATTAATCGGCTCGATTCTGACTCCTGGTTCGATGAAGCTTACCGCCTTGGTGGTGACGGCCGAAATGGCGAACAGACGGGGGGCGATGGGCATGATGGCGAGGCTCCTTAGAATCTGTATATGTTTTGCTTTTTTGTAGAATGTAATGGGGGCCCTTTGCGGAACAGAATGTATATTTTTTTTTGTCACAATGTATGAATCATACCTTTGCTATTAATTCTTTTTGTGTGATTCTTTGTTTTTCGGACCTTCACCTTCGCAGAGCCGGTATCTGTTTGTTTGTAGAAGATTCGTCGCCTCTCTGGGTAACGCCGACATGGTACAGGCGGTCTCGGGGGTGGTCCCTTGGGGCCAACCGCCGTCGTAGATAAGTCGAAACCCGATCCTAGTGAATAAAACAAGACGAAATCTTAACCGTTGCTTGAATGTTTTTCATCGTAATCGAGCTTGACTGACGCTTAATGGCGATGGCTTTTGCCAAGGGGATGTTACTTTGGCTGTCGTCGAAGTGCCATCCGTCGTCGTTAAGCGGGGTCAGCGTTTATTGGTGGTGGCCTTAGCCGATAGGATGTAACTTCAACTGTCGTTGAAGTGCTATCCGTCATCGTCGAGCAAGGTCGACGTTTAATGGCGATTGCCTTAGCCAATAGGATGTAACTTCAACTGTCGTTGGTGTTATCCGTTGTCGTCGAGCAAGGTCGATGTTTAATGGCGATGGCCTTAGCCAATAGGATGTAACTTCAACTGTCGTTGAAGTGCTATCCGTCGTCGTCGAGCAAGGTCGACGTTTAATGGAGATGGTGGCCTTAGCCGTTTACACAATGGAGATGGTGGCCTTAGCCGTTTACACAATGGAGATGGTGGCCTTAGCCGTTTACATAATGGAGATGGTGGCCTTAGCCGTTTACATAATGGAGATGGTGGCCTTAGCCGTTTACATAATGGAGATGGTGGCCTTAGCCGTTTACACAATGGAGATGGTGGCCTTAGCCGTTTACACAATGGAGATGGTAGCCTTAGCCGTTTACATAATGGAGATGGTGGCCTTAGCCGTTTACATAATGGAGATGGTGGCCTTAGCCGCTTACATAATGGAGATTCAACTAGGGTAGTCCCTTTATTATATCGGCCTGGAGATCATGTCGAGTGGGTGATATGATAAACTTGTCCTCAGATACCTCCGGGTGTCCCCTCTGCTGCCTCGTTAAAAACCTCCCCGAGAAAACCCAATTGGGACAAAACTCGGGTAAGGGAAAAAGAGTACGACTCGGGAAACGCCTTTTAGAAATGGAAGTACTTGAGGTGGGCGACGTTCCAGTTGTTTTGGAGTGTTTTGCCTTCCATTCTTTCCAACTGGAATGCTCCTTTGCTCGCTGCTGCTGTGATTTCATATGGTCCGTCCCAATTGGCGCCCAGTTTCCCTTCGCTCGGGTCTTTTGATGCCAACGTTTTGGCTTTGAGGACGTAATCGCCCACTTTGAGTGGTCTTATTTTGGCTTTTTTGTTGTAATACCTTTCGACCTGTTGTTTTTGGGCCGCCATTCTTATGTGGGCCATGTCCCTTCGTTCTTCGGCCTCGTCGAGGTCTTGAAGTGTATTCATGTCGTTATCTGCTCCGCTGGTATGTGAATACCTTAGGTTCGGTTCTCCGATTTCGACGGGTATAACCGCGTCGGTTCCGTAGACCAGTGAGTATGGCATTTCTCCCGTGCTGGATTTGGGGGTGGTCCGATGTGCCCACAACACTTCCGGTAGTAGTTCGGGCCACAGCCCTTTGGCTTTTTCGAGTTTCTTTTTCAGTATGTTCAGTATCGTTTTGTTGGAAGACTCTGCTAAGCCGTTGGCGGCGGGGTGATATGGCGCGGAGAGTATTCGCTTGATGTGCCATTTCTCGAAGAACTCGGTTATCTTTTTGCCAATGAATTGGGGGCCATTGTCGCAGCTGATTTCCTTGGGGATGCCGAAACGGCATATGACGTTTTTCCATATGAAGGTGATGACTTCCTGTTCGAGTATCTGGGCGTACGCACCTGCTTCCACCCACGTGGAGAAATAGTCAGTTAAAACTAACAGAAATCGTACCTTTCCTCGTCCCGTTGGTAGGGGACCGATTATGTCCATTCCCCACTTGATGAAGGGCCAAGGTGAGGTTACTGAGTGGAGAGGCTCCCCCGGTTGATCTATCATGGGGGCATACTTTTGGCACTGTTCGCACCTGCGAACGTACTCTGCTGCCTCTTTTTTCATAGTGGGCCAGTAGTAACCGGCTCGGATGATGCAACGGACGAGGGTGCGATTACCTGTATGGGCACCGCAGTGACCCTCGTGCACCTCTTCGAGTACTTGCCTCGTTTGGTGCAGCCCTAGGCACTTAGCGAGGGGTCCGCCAAACGTCCTTTTGTAGAGATCGTGATTTATCAGGCTGTATCGGGCGGCTTGTACGCGGAGCTTCTTGGCTTCTTTTTTTTCGAGTGGGAGTGTCCCGTCCTGCAGATAGGAGACAAACTGGTTGCGCCAGTCCCAAGTCAGATTTAAAGAGAGTACCTCAGCGTGATCGATGGCTGAATGGAGGAGGGTGACTACATTTTCCCTGTTGATATTTTTTTTGTTTCTGCGGCCAGTTTCGCTAAGCCGTCTGCTTCGACATTTTGTGCCCTAGGGATCTGCTCAAAGCGGCACTCGTCGAACTCGGGCATCAACTTGTGGATTTTTGATCGGTATTTTTGTAGTCTCTGCTCCTTAATTTGGTAAGTCCCGGTGACCTGGTTTACCACGAGTTGGGAATCGCAATAGAGGATGAGTCGTCGAGCCCCGTATTTGATGGCTAACCTCATTCCTACAACCACAACCTCATACTCGGCCTCATTGTTAGTCATCTCGGGGCATCGTATGGACTGACAAATTATTTCGCCCGTGGGGACTCTGAGAACGAGTCCCGGTCCCGATCCCGAGGCATTAGTGGCGCCGTCAGTGTAGAGGGTCCAAAGGTCGGTACTAGGGGAGGCACGAATGGCCTCCAGTTCTGCCTCCGGCAATATCTCTGTACTGAAGTCGGCGACAAAGTCGGCAAGTACCTGCGACTTGATGGCGTTTCTTGGGTGATAGGATATGTCGTGCTCGCTGAGCTCTATGGCCTATCGGGCGAGCCTGCCCGATAGCTCAGGCTTGTGTAGGATGCTTCTCAGAGGGAAGGTCGTTATTACTTTTATGGGGTGGCACTGAAAATAGGGTCTAAGCTTTCGTGAAGCTACGACCAGTGCCAGGGCCAACTTCTCGAGGTGTGGGTACCACGTTTCGGCATCCACTAGGGTTTTGCTGATATAATAAATAGGAGATTGCGTACCTTTGTTTTCACGGACCAAGACTGCGCTGACAGCGACTTCTAACACCGCCAGATATACCAGCAAAGATTCGCCTGGGTTCGCTTTGACTAGCAACAGTGGCGAAGATAAGTATGCTTTTAATTTTCTCAAGGCCTCGACGCATTCCTCGTTCCACTGCAGCCCGTGATCTTTTCTCAACACGTTGAAAAACTTATGACACCT
The DNA here is from genome assembly GCF_001879085.1 of Nicotiana attenuata. Taxonomy (NCBI): domain Eukaryota; kingdom Viridiplantae; phylum Streptophyta; class Magnoliopsida; order Solanales; family Solanaceae; genus Nicotiana; species Nicotiana attenuata. The sequence goes on from NW_017670744.1 coordinate 354,221, forward strand.
GTCGGAGGATCACGAGATGAATCTGGATAGGGCGGCTATGCGTCCTGTCAACTTTTGTACCTGCTTTTTGCTGCTCAAAGTTTCGGATATTGCGTCTATTGCCTTTATTTGGTCCGGGTTGACCTCGATACCTCATTGTGATACGAGGAAACCCAAAAACTTCCCCGAGGCCACGCCGAAGGCGCACTTTTCCGGGTTCAACTTCATCCCGTATCGTTTTAGTATCTCGAAGGCTTCTTTCAGATGGTCGATGTGGTCTTCTTTCTTTGCTGACTTCACTAGCATATCGTCGATATAGACCTCCTGGTCTTGCCCAGCTGTTCCTTGAACATTTTGGTAACCAGTCTCTGATATGTTGCCCCTGCGTTTTTGAGTCCGAAGGGCATCACCTTATAGCAATACGTCCCTTGGTGGGTGATAAAAGTTGTCTTTTCTTGGTCCTCCTCGGCCATCAGGATCTGGTTGTAGCCAGAGTAGGCATCTAAGAAGCTTAGCAGTTCATGTCCTGCTGTGGCGTCGATCAACTGATCGATGTGGGGTAATGGGAACGAATCTTTCGGGCATGCCTTGTTAAGGTCGGTGAAATCCACACACATTCTCCATTTCCGTTTTTCTTTTTGACCATGACAACATTGGCGACCCATTGGGGCTACTTTGATTCCCTGATGGACCCGTTGGCTAGTAGCTTGTCTACTTCTTCACTGACCGCCTCGTTGATTGCGGCGTTGAACTTTCTTCTAATTTGCCACACGGGCGGATATAGTGGGTCGACGTTCAGCTTATGAGCGGCGATCTCTCTCGGGATTCCCGGCATATCTGAATGAGAAAAGGCAAATAAGTCTGCGTAGTTAGTTAGAAATTCATGGTACTTACTTGGATCGCAGAGGCTGTGCCCAATGTAGGCTTTCTTTGTGTGGTCGGTGCTATCCAATTGGACTGGGTCGAGATCTTCGACCGTCGCTTTGTAGGCTTCTACGACGTCAGTATCTTTGATGGCTTCCATCGTCAGGTCGACCTTAGTCCCCGACATGGCTGATTGCTATGCCTTCTCACTTGCTCCTTTCAACTGTTTAGTGTGAGTACAGTCTTGAGCGATTCGGTAGCATTCTTGTGCGGTGCGCGGCTCGCCCCGAATGCTAGATACCCCCCATGGGGTAGGAAACTTGATCACTTGGTAGAAGCTTGAAGGGACTGCTCTCATGGCATGTATCCAAGGGCGTCCTATGATGGCGTTGTAGGCCGTCTCCTGGTCCATGACGTGGAAAGTGGTTTCCAGCGTGACTCCCCCCACTAAAACTTGCAACGATATCTCCCCGGAGGTCCGTTCTACTGCATTGTTAAAACCTGTTAGTGTTATGCAATGCGGTATTATCTTATCTTCGAGCCTCATTTGCACGAGGACTCTTGGATGGATAATACAAGTGCCGCTTCCGTCGTCAACCATGATTCTCTTAACATCAGTATCGACAATACGTAAAGTTATGACCAAAGCATCATAATGAGGAAAAGACAAACCGTCGGCATCAGACTTATCGAAGGAGATACTTTCTTCGAAGTCGTCATACCGTTCGTGGGCAATTATTCGTTTCAATTTGTGCGTGGTTGTGAAATTTACGTGGTTGATTGTTGAGTCATCGTCGCCTCCGACGATCATGTTTATGGTGCGTGCTGGCGAAGGTGGCTTTGGCGGCCCCTGAGGTTGTTCCCGCCCTCGTGCGAAGTTGGTCTTTCCCTTGTCGCTAAGCAGCTCCCTCAGGTATCCTTGGTTTAGCATCCTGACTACCTCTTGTCGTAGACCTTTGCAGTCTTCGGTTTTGTGTCCCCTTTCCTGATGGAACTCGCACAGGACGTTCGACCTCCTTGCGGTAGGATCTGATTTCATTTTCTGCGGCCATTGCACCTTGGTGCCCAACTTCACCAGTGCGTACACTATTTCTGAAGGAGACACGCAAAAGTTATGGGCAGATAGTAGAGGGGGCATACCTTTTTGATTCCGGAGTGTATCGACATGTCATTGCAATGCCTCCGTGTGCCTTGGCTGCTGTGGATGGGAAGACCTTACGTAGGGCTGATGCCTTTCTTTGTTGAAGTGCAGGAGTTGTTCCCGTCGCCCGTCGTTACGTCGATCCCTGCTTGTTTCCGATTGTATCGCCGTTAGCCATTGGGTCGGTCCGTTGAGGTCGTCCTCATCCATTCGTACTTCGGCACAGTAGGCGTTGTGGATCTCTTCCCATGTGGTGGGGGGATATTTCATGAGTCGGCTTAGTAGCTTTTTGGTCGCCCTCGAGCCATCTCTGTTCATCCCATTTTGGAAAGCTGCGACTGCCATGCCTTCCGATACATTTGGTAGGCTCATCCTTACTCTGTTGAATCTGGCCAGGAAGTCCCTGAGTCCTTCTCCTACGGTTTGTCTGACAACGAAGATATCGTTGACCCTGGCCTCTGCTTTCTTCGCTCTTGCATGGGCGGTGGCGAACTTATCCGCCATTTCTTCGAATGTTGATATTGTCTTAGCTGGTAGCTGAGAGTACCATGTTAGGGCCCCCCTGTCAACGTTTTCCCGAACTTTTTCAGCAAACGGATGGTACTTGTTCTTTTGACAGATCGTTACCCTTCACAGTGGTTACATAATGGATCAGGTGGTCTTCGGGATCCGTGGTCGCGTCATATATCCTCAAGTAAGGTGGCATCTTGAAGGTCTTCAGGATTGGGTGAGGGGCGGCTTCCTCGCTGTACGGCTGCTCGACGAATCTTCATACGTCGCGTTTTGGCAATAATTTCGGAGCATCGGAAATTTGTCCACTCTTTCCTGGTGCTTTTTCATTTGATCTCGAAGTGCCTTGTTCTCATTTTCCATTTCTTCCATCTTCTTAAGGATGGCTGCGAGTGCACCATCGTTGGCTTGGACATCGATGTGGGTGTTATTTGCTGGTACAATATCGGGTTCACTGGTGGTAGTGGCGATATCTGCCACCGACGGATTTCTAATGTTGCTTTGGGGTGAGTTTTCAAGCATGCTACCCAAAGTGTTCATCAACCACTCTTCCAGCAGTTTCTTGACCCTCGGAGGTGGTGTTTCTTTGACTGCGGATGTAGAGGCTCCTTTTTCGTGCAAGATTGTCAAGTCTTTAGATGAAGAGGGTGAGATCTCTCCATCCGGCGCACTACCAGGTGTTGTACTCAGGATGTTTTCTCTACCGGCCTCGTTAAGAGGGCCTATGAGATTGGTTGTGACGCATGCTACTGCTTTCATTCTTGCGTCATTTTCCGCCATTTTTGGCTTCTCTATGGTGTGAAGAACGATGGTTCGCTGTTTTTTTTTCTAGGTGCAAACTATGATTTCGATTGCCGAAATCCCCACAGACGGCGTCAAATTGTTTGACTCAAAAGATACTAGATACCTTATAAGTAAGAACAATCGAAATGAATCAAGGATCATCGTAATCGAAGATAATAAGACCTAGATATGTGTGTTATGTTTGTTATAGCTTCCAACAGATTGGATATTCAAGAGAGAGAGAGAGAGAGAGAGAGAGAGAGAGAGAGAGAGAGAGAGAGAGAGAGAGAGAGAGAGAGAGAGAAAGAGAGATATAGAGAGCTTGTTCAATAAAAATCCGTCCTCTTTTACAACATTGGGATCCCCTTTTATATAATAGGAGACCCTCCTTTAAATAATAAAATAATACAGAGAATGGTCGCGTTCCTTAGAGAGACGACGGAACCGATGACACACTTCACGCCGATATTCTTTAGGTCGTGCCCTCACTTCGGTTAGCGTATATTCGTTGGTCGTTCCTATCAACGTGGAGACGTAATGGGTAGAATTTGACCCTATACAGTAAGAATCATCCATTGGAGAATGGTATGGACGGGATGTTATTCATCATGATAGTTTGATCTGCCTCTCCTCAGAGAGGTTCAGGATCTTACATTTTTCTTGTTCATCGCCCCGTTCATGGAGCATATACTACTATTTTTCTGCTTTCTGGCCCAGACGAAGAAGAAGACCCCCCCTTCATGGTTCTCTTTCTTGGTATTTATAGCTTCAAGCCCGGTGAACTGGTCATGGGCCGTCGCAATTTAGTCGAGGAGGCGTCCTCCTGTCGCGAAAGGGCCGTGACCCCCTTGTCCGCCTAAAGAACAGCTGTCATGAGTTTTAAGTCAGTTGCGTCGACCATTCGTTATATGTTGATTAGGATGGGGCCGGCTCCGTGACTGTCGTATGGTCAAATTTTTACCAATACACATATGAAGCTTTGAAGTATCGAGTTCATATGCATCCGTTACTTTTGATGCAAAGTATAAATTTATGTGAAAAATTCACTAAATTACAATAAACAGCAAATATAAATCCATCACTTAAATATATAATACATTCAATTGTAAAAATCTTAAAAATTAAATCCATAGAACTTAAATTCTGAACCGCCCTTTGCTTTTATGTTCTTAGGACAATTGACAACAAAATAATTGAAATTTGTATTCGTGTATGGAACAAACACCTCCTTATATATCCAGCTATGCCGAAACTTGAACGTCAAATAGCATCTGCGGATAAGGGTGTACATAGGCCGGGTTGGCTCGGGTTTTTCAATTACCAAACTAAACTAATTGTCTCGGATTCTTAAATGTGTAAACCAAATCAAACCAACAAAACTCAGATTTTTCAATCTAGATTTTTCTCGAATTTTTCGGATTTTTTCGGATAAAATCTTCATAGCATAAAATATGTAATTTGTGCTCTAATATTTCTTAGGTCCTAGTAGAATAAAACTATATAAGGTTTTCAAAGAAAATAATACAAAATAATGTAAGATGAGTCATGATTATACATAAATACTCAACAAGTCACATAAAATAAATATTGCTAATTAAGAACCCATAATAAAAATAAATATAATCTAAAATTACTAAGTCGTCATGCTAAAATAAATGCTAAGTATTAGTTACATGACTAAATAATGATAAAACATAAGTTATGCATTTTCACTACTTAAACCAATGCAATACTAAAAGAATAAATATACAATCCTATTGTCGTTCCTACTTCCTAGTATTGATAGACTTTTTTTAGCATTAGTATTGACTTAATTTTGTTTTGGGCTTTATTTGAGTTACTAACTTTGGCTTGAAATAATACATTAAAAGACAGAACTATGAAAAAGTTTAAAAAATATTTATAAATTACATTACAATAATTATTTTTATGTATAAAATATTTTTAAAACTTATATACATGTAATGTCGGGTTGGTTTGGTTTCGGTTTGACTTTTTCCAGTTAAAACCAAACCAAACCAATTATGGTCGAGTTTTTTTTTTTCCTAACACCAAACCAAATCATAGTCGGATTTTTTTTCTCGTTTGACCCAGATCGGTTTGGTGCGGTTTGTCGGTTTCCTTTATACACACTTATCTGCGGATTAGCGTCTGAGTTTTGACAAACTTGTGAGGTGGTCTCTGTGTGATGGTAAAAATTTATTTACGCTCAATTAATTTACCATAGTTAAATAGTAAATTGAGGGAAGAATCTGTATTAATTAACTATGATTAGTGGTAATCATGTATGTAAAGAAATATCTTATTTATTTATTTATTGAGTTGATGTACACATTTGATGCGGGCAAGTATTTACTCTCGTGTAAGAAATCTTTAGTTTATATCTTTATGTTTTCAACTTTTTCCACTTATATGTACTTCTTTCAAAATTCATATATCTTCCTCAGTTCGTCAAAATGCATTTTGCTACTCTCATTTGTTCGGATATACTGAATAGACGAGTTATAGTAGATTTAATTGCTTACCTTGAAAATGGTAACTATAATTATACTTAATTTTGTGATTCTAAAAATACGTGATTTATTTTAATACTAGTTGTTAAGCAATAAATGCTAAGTATAAGTAAAGAGAATAAGATATGCAAACCAATAGGGTTACAAGGCTGAGCCTCGAGATGGCTGGAGCAAGACCTCGTGGTATAGATGGGGTTAATAACGATGAGTTATTGACAAAGAATCAATGGTAATGAGGGCCTTAAAGATGACCTTTTATGATTAATAATGAGCATGAGGAACAATGAATGAACAATGTAAAAATAAGCAATAAATGTGTAGGACAATCGTGTTAGCAAAGAGAGCAGAGAATGTTGTGTTATATTCAATATCAAGGTGTCCCACAAAATGACAAAGGTCCCCTTTATATAGGAGGGGTGAATCCCAACACAGTACATGTCTAATAAATAAAGAATTAAAGCTACTAGTACAGCTGTGCAACGACTCAGTATGGATTTGTACTATTTTTGTAGACTCTGTCAGTCCTCATCGTGTGCCCTCGGGGGTTTTTCCGTCTTTCCATGACGACCACCGACTCGTACTGCTCCGAGATCGACCTTCGATGTGCCCCTCGAGGGGAGCCATTCGGGGTCCGCCCTCAAGTTCCACTTCGAACCCCTCGAGGCCGGGCGTGAAGTGGCACAGTAGCCTCAAAGTCGGATTCTTCGATTTTGACCGCATACAACTATAATTAGCAAAAGAAAAAAAAATTACTATAAAAACGTTATTGAACATCAGTTACATTGAAGCAATAATTCTTTCTTCTCATTTTCGAATTCTTTGACGCCTTGAATAGCAGTACTCGGAAATTACAAATTAACTCACCTCGTTAAGGATAATTTGTTCAATCTCTTTAATTTTTGTTGTATCTGTTGGTATTACTGTGTTCAAAATCAGAAAAGAAAACAAACGTTAGTTCAATAAACAAAACGTAAAATAATTCCGAGCTCACTGAATACACAGTGTGTCCTTAAGGAATTTAATCCCCTCACTATTGCCCAAGGTATACGGATTAATTCCTCCCAGGATAGAACGGAATAACTATTCTGTGAAGCGGCACTTCAAATCGCAAAACTTCAGCGAACTCAACAAACGGAGCAAATCACACTTGACACTTATGTTTATTAAGAAAATAATGCAACAATGTAGAAAAGAGGGGAGAAGATTTCAGATTTTCCATGTCTGATTTCATATCTAAAAAATGAGGCCAAGCCTCTAAGTTTATAGACAAAGGAAGGGTGATATGGAGAGGTGCAATCTAAAAGGTGCCTCTTCCATTTCCCATTCACACCCCTTAATAAAAACGCAACAATCCCCCACATGAATGAGGAATTGTCATATGAGGAAAAACATGCATGAAAATACTGTGTGATTCACAAATAAGGATTAATCACATCTGGATAAGTAGGTTTCCCTTTGAACTTTCCGTAGTGAACTTATGTCGGATATACTCGGTCAATCGGTAGATTTGATATCTTTGAACCGTTGAACTTTGATGTATACCTAGACAACTATAAGTCACACAATTAACCCTTAACCGTCTTTGGTTCTCACGGCTGTGTTTGTTTCAGCCATGAACACCGCCTGGTTTCATGAGTGCTTAGCGAATGGGCCTTTACTTTCATTCCCCTTAAAGCGGCTTACACTTAACACTCACATAGGTGATTTCTAAACGTGTAATCCTATAGACACACTATCTTGTCATATCCTGCCAGACTTAGAAAATCATTAAAAAGCTTTAAGCTTTATTGACTCATCAAAAAGCCTTAATGCTTTACCTTGATTTATGAACATTGTCTTCATCACGAGAATTGGTTGAGTTATTTGACAATATTGAACCGTCATTCATAACTTTGTTTGATCTCTTTGAACTTAGCTCTTGGGATCTCCAGTCTGCTAGGTAGAGTTACCGCCATGATGACTTGTCCTAGGCCTTAGCCCCATTCCCTTCAATGATATTTCAACTGCCTCTCTAGATAGGCCTTTTGTAAGTGGATCCGACACGTTATCTCTTGACTTTACGTAGTCAATCGTGATAACACCACTAGAGAGTAGTTGTCTAACGTTATTGTGTCTCCGTCGAACGTGACGAGATTTTCCGTTATACATAATGCTCCCTGCCCTGCCTATTGCCGCTTGACTATCACAATGTATACATATATGTGCCAAAATGGAATATCTCCCATGAAATTCCGGAGCCATTCAGCTTCTTCACCGGCCTTCTCTAAGGCTATAAACTCAACCTCCACTGTAGAGCGGTCAATATACATTTGTTTGAACGATTTCCAAGACATCGCTCCTCCACCGACTGTTTAGAATGGATTGAACCGGTGATCTAATTTGCATCACTATATCCCTCTATTATCGAGAGATACTTATTGTAGTGCAAAGCATAATTTGGAGTATACTTCAAATACTTCAAAACTCGTTTCATTGTGATGAAAGTTCAATGTAAACTTTCTTATGTTGTAGACTAATACGTCTCGATTTTCGATTGCATATCAGATTATTGACTACATTTAACGTAGCAATAATATATTAGAACAATAACAGGAATGACTGGCATCCGTTGTGTCCACAACCTTTTAATATATAACACATTTTGCAATCACTCCGTCATTTTCAAGTATTTGTATGCTATTTATTCATACGTCTATATGATATGCAAATTATAGCACCTTCATTTATGAAACAAATCCAACTTTCAATGGATTTTGGTCATGTTCATCGGTTTGTTCACCTCATTATAGACCAACGTATTAATACGTTCGTTTATGAACGATCATATTTATACAAGACATACATACGCACTTTTCATGAAAAGTCACAGCTTTCCAGGTAACACCCTTTCATAAAAGAGCTAAACATTATAAATGTTCAAGAAAGAACAAATCATTTCTGGAAAGGCACGTAAACAACTTTTGAATTTGTAGTTTCATCACTAGTCATCGCTAAGACTGAACAAGTAATGAATTCACCAACTATCATATCAATTTCCCTAAGGATTCGTGGGGTTCGAAGAATTATATCATCTAATTCTTCAAGATAATATATATCATTTTGACATTACGTCTAACATTGACTTTTGTCATGCATAAGCTAAAATCCCTCACATTTTAAATATTTCATCAATATATCATCTACATATAATCAAATAATGACTATATGACTTGAAGTATTCTTAACGTAAACACATTTGTTTACACTCATTAATTTTTGAAACAATTTGACATATTATTTGGTCAAATCTCGCATGTCATTGTTTTGGTGCTTGTCTTAGTCTGTAAAGTAACTTAACAAGTCCACACGCCTTCTTTTCTTTTTCGGGAATCACGAACCCTTCAGGTTGTTCCATATAAATTTCTTCCTCCAAATATCTATTTAAGAAGGTTGACTTTACGTCCATTTGATGGATTTCAAGGCCATACACGGCGGCTAACGCTATTAACACCCGAGTAGATGCAATCCTCGTTACCGGCGAGCATGTATCAAAATAATCAAGACCTTCTCGTTGTCTAAATTATTTGACAACTAATCTTACCTTATATTTTTCAATAGTACCATCAACTTTAATTTCCTTTATGAAAATCCACGTATAAGGCAAAGGTTTATTTCCTGGAGGAAGATCAACCAATTCCCAAGTATGATTACTTAATATGGATTCTATCTCACTATTGACTGCCTCTTTCCAATATTGTGCTTCCGAGGAAGACAATGTTTCTTTAAAAATTTGAGGCTCATCTTCTAACAAGAATATCAGAAAATTCGGTCCAAAGAAAGTAGTTATCCTTTGACGTTTATTACGTCTTGGATTTTACTAATTCAACGTACTTCCTTTGCTTCTTCCCGAGTTCGTTTAGATATTTCACTAGACGACTCACATTCCTTTTTATACGGATAAATATTCTCAAAGAATTCAATATTATCTGATTCGATTACCGTATTAATATGAATGTCGGGATTTTTTTGATTTATGAATCAAAAAACGATATGCCTTACTATTTGTTGCATATCTTATGAAAATGGAATCAACAGATTTCGATCCAATTTTTATCCTTTTGGGTTTAAGAACTTGCACTTTACCAAAATACCCCCCACACTTGGAAATATTTCAAGTGGGATTTTCTTCCTTTCCACTTTTTTTTATATGGAATGGTATGTGTCTTGCTATGAGGAACGTGAATGAGTATTCGGTAAGCTGTAAGCATAGCTTCCCCCACAAGTTTTGGGTAAACCAGAACTTATCAACTAGGCATTCATCGTCTCCTTTTGACGTTCTATTCTTTCTTTCCGCAATTCTATTAGAATGCGGTAACTAAGGGGCGATCGTTTGGTGAATAATTTCATATTCCAAACATATTTCTTCAAAAGGATATTCATATTCAACGCCTCTATTACGTTGTTGAGCCAACCACAAGAATTATTGTTTGTGTCACGACATAGCCAGAATTAATAAATGGTGAAGTTTTTAATCTTCAAACCAATCTGACACATTTAGAATTAATAAACGGTGAAGTTTTTAATCTTCAAACTGAGTAACATCTGATAAAACTAGATCAAATAAACGGTGAAGTTTTTAATCTTCAAACCGAATAATAAATTGGAGTAAAAAATGACTAAGATTTTAATCTCCAAAACGAGTATAAAGTCACTTAGACTTTAATTTTCGACAAATGAGTAGAAAGTCACGAAGATTTTAATCTCAACGAACGAGTACAAATCACGCAGATTTTGATCTCGAAGCAGGAGTAGAAAATCACGAAGATTTTATGCTCCATAACGGATGTAGAAAATCACGAGAATTTTAATTCCCTTTCCTAATGATTCTTTTTCAACAAAACCATTATAACCCTTTAACACTTTAAAAAGATCGAGCCACTTGTGTATATCTCAACTCTTTTCGATCCATTAATTGACGCTATGACCATCTCTCAAGTACAGAAAGTGATCACCCGTATATCTTTGGAACAAAACTAGACGAAGCCAATTTCTGCTTCATGATATAGGGTTCTATTTTTGTATAGCCATTTAAATTTTCCGGGCTTGCCCGATCAAAAGAGGCGAGTTTGGTTTGGTGCTTTAGTTGCACGCCTTATGATTCTTCACAGAGCAGCGCTCTTCCTCTTTATTACTCATTACAGAGATGAGTAAATATATTTTGCAACTCTTCATGTCAAAACGTGACTTTTCATTAGTCTCTTGTTGTGAGTATGTGATGATCTCACTCTTCGCTTTTGACTTCATCACTATTTAAGCAAACTGTGCCTTTGCCATTGTTTAAGAGATAAACAACTAAGCAGATTGCATCATATATGTATTTTTTTTTTTCACCGGAAATTCTGAAACTTTGTTACGTTGGACTTTGTCACTGTGTGACATTCCTTCCTCCTAATATAATCAGTAACTTCAAATATGCCAAAGCAACACATGGTAGTGGGTGGCATCATTTTGGAATCTTCAAGCAATCCATATGAATAACATATGTTATTTATAATGAGCATTCTGAAACAAAACAAATTTGTTCAATTAAAGATTATTATCCAAGAGGGATCGACCATCTTGGACAGCTTTGATTCGCTATTTCTCCATAACAATCAAACGACTTCCACTCCATTTTTCTTTTCCTGCAGTCATCTTAACAGTAATCTGTCCAGATTAATTTTGGTTTTTGCTCCAACAACCAGATGTTAAGACAAACATGGAAAACAAATTAAATTCCTTAAGACTGTTGGTATTAGTGTGTTCAAAATCAGAAAAGAAAACAAACGTTAGTTCAATAAACAAAACGTAAAATAATTCTGAGCCCACTGAATACACAGTGTGTCCTTAAGGAATTTAATCCCCTCACTGTTGCCCAAGGTATACGGATTAATTCCTCCCAGGATAGAACGGAATAACTATTCTGTGATAGTGCCACTTCAAATCACAGAACTTCAGCGAACTCAACAAACGGAGCAAATCACACTTGGCACTTATGTTTATTTAGAAAATAATGCAACAATGTAGAAAAGAGGGGAGAAGATTTCAGATTTTCCATGTCTGATTTCATATTTAAAAAATGAGGCCAAGCCTCTAAATTTATAGACAAAGTAAGGGTGATATGAAGAGGTGCAATCTAAAAGGTGCCTCTTCCATTTCCCATTCACACCCCTTAATAAAAACGCAACAGTATTTAATACAAATTTCTAAAATATTACGTGTGTATACTACTCCATAAAAGAAAATGGTAGGAACTTATCCGCATAATATATTTGCATCAATTTATACTGTGAATGTTAATGGTTCTTTACCCTTCTCTTGTGCAATTGTGTATTAGTTTTCGAACAAATTGCAAAACTAACACAAGGGGAAAAACACTTGAGGTGCCCTCTGACAAAAATATAATAAGTCCCCACCTCATTTTGTGGATCTTGATGATTTATTCAGATATAGTTGCATCACCGATCCAGCAAATATTATTTATAAGAAACTATAATCTTGGCTTAACAACATATACATATATTATACTGACTTTCTTAGAGGATCTCAAGTTCCTGCTTAATTACGTACCATCCGAGCTTTTCCATATTAAGAAACAGTTAAAGTGCATTTAGTTTTACTTCACTTCTTATCTGTTAATTCAGGTTCTGATCAAAACAAAACAAACCTAAACAAGGAAGGAATTAGAAACAAAAAGATATTACTAAGTGGTTCTCTATTATTGTACGTTATGGTGAAGTTCTTTGGGAATGATAACATACTTTTTCAACGTGAGAATGATAATAATTATATTGGCCAATACTTGCCTGCTTTTGACTCATGCCGTGCACCAACCTAAAGAAAATCTTACTCTCTATCTAGTGGGATTCCACAAGCGGAGTTTAAGGAGGATAGTATTTTCATTAATTTTATTTTTATCTTGTTAAGATAAAAAAAATTATTTTCGATAGACTTTCGGATAGAAAAAATGTCAAAAATCTTACTCTCTTTCCACTGTAAATATTTTTATGCACGAGCATTTACAATTACTACTCCTATTTTTCAGTTAAAATATTTGTTGTAGTTGTAAACTAAATTTGATTCAAAATATATTAATTTCTTAGAAAGAAAATTAAAAATTTACTTATTACATTCTTTTTTGCATATATACTCTTACTGTTTCCAGGAGTAAATTTAAGACAAAATAAATAATATTGTAGACGAATACTCATGTAAGTAAGATTATTAAATATCTTCTAAGTGCTGTGCAAAAATCCTACTCCAATATTTAACATGTATCGTAAATACTTCATGTGATTTTTTATTTATCACTTTAGCCAACAAAATTTGGTTCAGAATATTGTCACTATATAAACCAAGAAGACATTTATTGCTCTTCCAAAAAGGCATGTAATAATTAATCACCCATTTAAAGAAAAAATAAGAGTAATTTAATGGAATACCCTTTAAGACCAATGCTATTAAATATTTTTCTTAAGCTGTGTCAAAATTTGTGAAGTGTGCGAAAAACACGGTCACCGCATACTCGGCTCTTATAATGACACAACAGACAAAATATTACTACCTTCATTTCAAATTAGGGGTGCATTCGAATCGGTTTATCCATAAATTGAATCGATTATTTGTTAACGGTTTATCGATTTATCGATTTCGAAATTTTCCTTATCGAGCTATCGATTTCGATTTCGATTTTGTCCTCTTCGATTATCGGTTTATCGGTAAACCGATAAGAAATACTAAAAAAAAAAAAAAATTTTTTTTAAATTTTTTTTTATCCTTATTGTATAATACCCTTTCCTTTACCCTAAGTCCCTAACCCTATTATTTCATCTATCACATTTAAGGAATGATCATATTTAAAGCTCAAGGGAATGAAGTTCAAATTAATTGAAAATTGAATTAGCCGTGATGATGTATTTTTTTTTATACCGTTGGAGTGTTGGTGGCACACATTTGATCCCTTACTTTAGTTTCGTTGCATGTGCTTGTTGACACAATTTTTATGTTATAAACGGTGTTCGTCTTATTTTAGCTTCTTTTGGTTCATATTAGTTAGACGTGTTTATAGCGATATATTTTCCGTAGAATCCCGCAAATTTTCTTATTGGTGTAATCGATAACCGAATCGATAAGCCCCCAAAATCGATAAATCGAAATCAAAATTGAAACGATAACGATAAGCATATGTACAAATCGATAATCGATAAGTAATTATCGATAAGGGTCAAAATCGAATCGATAAATAGAATGCATACCTCTATTTCAAATTAGACGAGGTACTTTCTTTATTTCTCTGTTTCAAAATAAATGTGCATTTCTAAATTTAGAAATAATTTAACTTTAAACTCTTCATTTTATCTATTTTATCCTTAATGAAAAGCTTTTATAATCACACAAATATCATAGCCCCATAAAGCTTTTATCCCTTAAGCTTTAAACATAACAAGTTTTAAAAGTTTTTTTTTTTAAAATTTCGTACCGAGTCAAAGTACCTCGTCTAAATTGAAACAGAGGAGGATGTATTCCAAACCACACAAAGTGCAGAAGCACCTGCCAGCCTTTCTTACCACCAGCAAGTTACTGTCAATTCTTGTATTTCATACACTTCTGTTTGAGATTCTAAGCGTGCGCTCGGGAAAACACGTTTCCTTTAATCTTCGTAACTTAATGTAGTAATTACATAAAAATACACGATCTAATAATGGTCTTTATATTTAATAAATATTCCCCCCCCCCCCCCCCCC